>NC_089815.1:21223321-21378154 GCF_029633855.1 Hoplias malabaricus | reverse complement strand
AGACCCCCGCTCAACATTATTGATCCATTTTAGGACTGAAGTAGCAGACCAAGGGAACTTAACACTGCTAATCAATGCTGCTTAACACATTATTGAGCAACCACGGCATCCTCAGACGTCAGAAATCTAAACAGAATTTACGCAGACAAAACAACTGAACAGGACATGATTATATTTCATTTAGAGCACTGACGTGGGTAACTGTGTAAATTAGATTAATAAATATATTTGATATTAAATTATTATATTTTACATTACATATATAGCTGTAAACTGCCCTGTAAGACCTGGGTGATCACCAAAACAACCACCATCAGATAACTAGCACAACCAGCTTCAACAGACAGGAGAGAATCAAGGATTTTTTTTTTCAGTTGTTTTTGTCCTTCCTTCCACTGTGAGAAGACTTTGTGTGAAAGAACATGCAGCTGTCAAGAAACTGCTGAAAAAAAGCAAATGTTCTAAAGTAGAAACTAGGGCTGGGCAATTAATCAAAAACATTCAGAACATCTAATCAACATAATCTTGTCTATATCATTCATATAATTTTTTTAAACATTTTTTTATTCTGTTATGTCCCCACTGTGTGTTCATGTACTGTCCCTTTAAAACCACGCTACCACTCTGTAGTAGCAACGTGGAGGAGAACCTAATCGCAGAGGCTGACCGAGCGACTTATGCAGCTTGTACCAAAGAAAAACACAGCATCTGTGGCTTGGACGAGCTGTGTTTTGACTATAATTAGGACGACACTGAACAAAAAGAATTTGAAATTGTATACACCAAGAAAAATAAAAAAACAGCGATCAAAGAACAATCACACACCAAATACAAACAATGCTTATAAAACAAGAGAGAAACAAGCTCCCAGCAACATTACAATAAATATCCCAGCTTTAACACTGGAGCATATTTATAGTACAAGAAATTACAAAAAAATAATAATAATAATAATAATCGTTCATTAATCGTAATCATAGTAAAATGTACAATTAATCATGATATTGATTTGCACTAATATCGCCAGCACTAGTAAAAACTGACTTTTCCAAACAGAGCCTAAACATCACTGAGTGTGCTTGGAATTACATGGGTTTTAAGAAACAGGAAATGCAACCAAGTTCTAAGACTATAATTTGGAGGTGTGGAAAGCAAACCTCCTGAAAGAAAAAATGGAAGCCTTTGGGTGAGCACAGTAAAAAAAACTGCACACTGTAAAAATGTATTCTTGTACAGTAATTAAAATTTCAATACAAAGATGCTGATAATGTTTTTAAAGCGCTTTTCTACACATCAGTAAAATGATAATTAACTGACATTACACTACATTTTGATTGAAAATTATATAAATAAATAAATTGACAATATGTGGTCTCTGATTTTGAACACTACGGAACATATTTATGTCATTTGGTAATTTTTATTGAATCAATAGAGTGAGAGAGACTCAATAAATATTATAACTAAAAGATTATAAGCATAAATGAACACTCAAGTCAAGACTTTATGTATATGTGTGTGTCTATGTACTGATGGACGTGTGTTTCGGAGGCAGGGGGGTTTAACACCCTCCATGTCCCAGAGCTCTCTTGTATTTTGCATACACTGCACAGTGTTACCATGGTGACTAGGCCCAATTCTAGGCTCTGACCCATGAGGCACATCTAGCCAGTGTGTGTACGTATGACGCATTATATTTGAGTCTGCTTTGCTGTGTGTGTGTGTGTGTGTGTGTGTGTGTGTGTGTGTGTGGAGGGGGTGGGATAATGGGTAGTACTGAGATCACAGTTTTGTTCAAGCAGAGATTTCTAAATGTTAACTGCTACGTTTTTTTTAGCTTTGTAGTATTTTTAGTTTTTTAGCTTTGCAGCTTTGTTGTTTATGTGTTTTATATGAACTATAATGCAATTACTTTAATATGCGATGTACACATTTTTTTAATGCTTTTTTCCCAGTCATTTTGTCTTTTAAAGAGCTGGAACGATCCATGGTTGTTTGGATATGCTGTGTACATAAGTCTGAATTTAACCAACTATGCAAACACTGGTGTGTGTGTGTGTGTGTGTGTGTGTGTGTATGTGTGTGTGTGTGTGTGTGTGTGTGTGTGTGTGTGTGTGTGGTTAAATGTGAGCTGCAGGAGAGGAGTGAAAGAGTGAGTGTAAGAAGAGGGTGACATAGCAGCGTGATGTAGAGGAGGGAGAGACTTTGTGATAGAAGGAGAGGGGTAGAGCATGAGTGAGCGAGAGAGAGATAGAGAGAGAGAGAGAGAGAGAGAGAGAGAGAGAGAGAGAGAAAGAGAGAGAGAGAAAGAGAGACAGACAGTGAGAAGGAGCTTTCTGTTTCTCAGCTCAGCAGAATCTCATTAATTCAGAAATGGAAATCATTTTTTCAAGGAGCAAAGAAGAGATGGGGTGTGGGGAGAGAGGAAAAGAAGGGAAAGGAGTGAAAGACAGAAAGAAAGGAAAGTCAGACGAGTGAAAGTCAATATTTTCCTTTTGTTTTCTTATCAGGAGTGTCCATCCACACACTTTTCATGGTTTGTCAGAATGGTTGTAATTATTTTTGAGCTTCAAAAACACACCGTGTGTGGACAAAGGGCAGATTTCTAATGAAAAATGCAGAATATGGCTCTTCGGATTATATGAATATGATGCTTATTGTTGCGAGTGTGTGGAAATCACAAAGCAGAATATGGCACGATATGGCACCTCCATCAGAGGGTCATGACACACTTCCAGATACACTCTGACATTAAAAACACAATGGCACTGAAAGCAACACAGCTATTCTCAGGTACAATCTGGTCCCCGCTGTTATGATTTGAAAAGGCAGATTCCATTCGATTTTGGCAACAGTTTAACAATTGTTAATTTGCTAAACAGTGCCACCAGGAAGCTTGGTATTTCAGCCAGTGTAACACCAATGTTTTTGACACGGAGCCTAGCGTATACAGTTGCTGAATAATCAGATTTGGCAGTCACAGGCCCAAACTAATTAGCCCAATTAAATGCTATTTGCGGCCGAGTCAAACCCTGTATTTTGGGCGGGCACCTCCAATGAGCGGTGCCCATTTAGTCCCCAACAAACATTTACTCTGCAGCTTCCAGCGCACAATAAATTAACAAACAAATTATGGAGGGGGAAATGTTGAAGAGCATGGCAGGCATGAGAGGAAAACGAACTGAGGACACGGAACATAGCTCAGTTTCTTCAGTTAGCTATGAGTCAGCATCTCCAACACAGTCCTGTATCAAATCCAGTGAGGACTGAATCTTCAACAAAAGCCACGTAGTATCAAGCTAAGTTAATTTACACAGATTAGTCTTAACATTAAAGCCAACTCCTTGTTTACACACTCATGCAAGAAAGAACCATGTATCAGCCATTTCCCTTTTTTCGGAGCACTGCTTGCTTGTCAGGTCTTAGCCCTGGATATTAAACGGTCTTTCAGCGTGAGCATAGGTTTAAATCGAAACGTACAGCCTAATCGACAGATGTAATTCTTTAGTGGCTGCTTTATTTTAAATGGAGGGCATCAAACAATGCAATTTCAGGCTCGAGAGGTGTTTACAAAAACGTTCACATATATGATTCTTCCCTGCAAGGGCTCCATTATTGTCTATTCAATCAGCCACACTGATTATACAGCTGCACTCTGCAGTTCTACAATTACAGACTGTATTTCATATGTAGCTCTGCATACTTTGTTTGCCCCATCACTGTGTTCTGCAATGGTCAAGACCTCCACTGGACCAACACAGAGAAGACTTATTTGAGTGGTGGACCATTCTCAGCTCTGCAGTGACACTGATGTGGTGGTGGGGTGATATTAGTGTTGTGCTGGTAGGACTGGATCAGACACAGCAGTGCTGCTTGAGTTCATAAAGCCCTCAGTGTCACTGCTGGACTAAGAATAGTCCGTCGACCGAAAATATCCAGCCGACTGCTGATGAAGGACTACAGGATGAGAAACACAAACTGGGGGTGTGTCTAATATAACTAAAGATGTACAGTGGGTTGAGGGGTACCACCCACCTTTCTGAGACTGTGGTGCAAAACTAAAAGAATCCAAAGAACACATCCCCGACCCAGGTTTTCAGGACATGTAATCGACCTAACCTTGTCTTTATCAATTACATCGATTATATTTATTCTTTTGTGTCCCCACTGTGTGTTCATGTACTGTCCCTTTAAAACCACGCTACCAAGCTGTAGTCTTTTGACTCTGCCCCCTATCTGCCACATGAAGCAACCTGAACACCCCCCCCCGCCCCCCCCCTCCAGCAGCTTGTACCAAAGACAAACACACCCCCCCCCCCCCCCCACTACGACGCTTTGACTATAATTAAGATGACACTGAACAAAATGAAGTCAAATGTAAATGTTGAGATAAAAAGTCGGTTTCAGCGACCAAAGCACAATCACACACCAAATATAAACAGTGCTCAAAAAACAAGAGAGAAACAAGCTCCCAGCAACATTAGAATAAATATCCCAGCTTTAATATAATACTGCCGCATATTCATTAATCGTAACCGTGGTAAAATGTACAGTTAATCGTGATATTGATTTGAGCTTCTATCGCCCAGCACTCTGTGTAAATAAATATATTTATGAATAAATAAATGGCAGGAGAGATAAGTAAATGAAAGGTCCTCCTCCCCAGTGGGAGGCTGTAGCTGTGTCTCTTTTAGTGCAGCCTACATCTTTCTGTAATCTGTTGACCCAAACCCCAGAATTGCAACCCCTCTACCATCACTGCAGCAGCCCACCCCATCAAAAAACAGGTCAGCCGACCCTCCCTCCCACCTCTCCCCTGCATCAGATTTCTGTTATGATAAAAGATTAGCAAACTGTATTTGCATGTGTTACATGACAATAGAAGACAATGCATGGGGTGCAGCGTACAAACAATAAGCAATAAGCAATGAACACTACACAATACACACACACAGATACAGATATTGATTTTTCATTGTCCTATATTTATGTATTTATGACTGATAATAACAGGTATAATGCAGTATGCACTCTGGTTCCTCAAAACCTTTCACACAGCCAAAAAGTAGGGTCAAATATATAGGATTTTAAGCAGCACAAGAAATTGGACAGGATATTCAGGAAGAGATTTAGTCTAGTTCTGGACTAAATTACACAGCCAGAGGAGCTTAACCTATGTCCAGGAAGTGGTCGTGCGCACACACACACACACACACACACACACACACACACACACACAGACGGGTATGTGTGTCACTGTGTGAAACCAGACACAGAGCTGTCCTCGAAGAATGTATTTTCAGTAACAGTCCACAGATGTCTGGAGACACAGTCTCAGAGCTTTCACAACATGACTGCAGAGACATGAGGGGAGCTCTTGGACACTCAGGAGTTAATGAGATGTGAGTGACGCTAAGAGCAAAATCAAATCAATCCCACCCTCCCATAAATACCCCATTCCACAAATCATGATCTGAAGGAGTGAACGGTTCTGATAACTGGTCAGACTTTGTCCTATCGTAGCTGGCATTAGCATTTTCTAGCAATCTGTGGAGGAAAGTGGTTTGCCTTCACTCCCCACACACCTCAGTGAGCCTTGGGTGGCCATGACCCTGTCAACGGTTCACCAGTTGTCCTTCCTTAGACCCCTGTTGTTAGGTACTAACCACTGCATACCAGGAACACCCCAAAAATATCTGACATTCTGGAGAAGCTCCTACCCGGGCGTCTAACATCACATTTCACTTGCTGTCGGAGATGGCACACATCTAATGTCAGTAATAGTTATCGGGTCAATATCTGCAGGAAATGCTGGATCGGATTTCAGTGATATGATTCAGAGTTTCACCATCATATTACCCATAATACTAATAAAAAAAACACCTTCTAATATCCTCGCTTTAAACTTACACAAGGACATGTCTGGAACTAAATGGCAGTGTTTAATTTACACCAGAGAAACCACCACAAATAATTTAAAAATACATGCAAATCTAAAAACACATCCTCCTCAATCCACATAGCAACAAAATAGAAACATACTGTAAAAGGTTAATAAAATCTGTGTTGTGTTTTTCTCTCTCTCTCTGTGTGTGTGGGTGTGTGTGTGTTTGTGTGTGTGTGTGTGAAGAGAGAGAGAGAGCGTCCACATAAGAAATACAGCAATCTCATCCTTAAAACCACCTTCTATACAACTTACTAAAGGTTCATTTTAACCAGTCCAGTTTAATGACAACTCCTAGAGGTGTTGGGTTGACAAGTGCCATTGTAATGAGTCAGTCAATGTTACTCTGTCAGTGGTATTAATGTTATGGCTGATATGTTTAGGTTAATTCATGGTGATGTTGGTGATCAAACTGATCATCCCAGCATGTACTGCTGACCAGGAACTGACCAGGAAGGGTCAGGCACTAAAAGTGGGGCTTTATAAATACCATTTTCACCAGTATTTCAGTATTAGTAGATCTTGATATTGCCAGATAGTAAACTATCCATAAAAAACTAAAACTAAAAATAATAAAGACAGTGTGTGTGTGTGTGTGTCTGTGTGTATGTGTGTGTGTATACCAAGAACTCATATCACACTTTGGGGACAAAATCCTGTGTACAAACTCATGCCGTAGAACCATCTCTTCCACAAGTTGATCCCTACAAGGTCAAGCATTTAGTTTTAAGGTGGAGGCATCTTAAAATGTTTGGGTAAAGGTAGGGTAAGGCTTGCTATAGCATAGCCTCCTAAAATGAACGGGAGAAATGGCCCAGCAATATATAAAAACAAGTGTGTGTCTGTTTATGTGCGTATTTAAATGTTGGGGGACATCCGGTGCCCCTTGTAATGAGCTAAGCACATTGTCATTGCTTGATAGAGTAGTGAACAGTGATGCCAAGGTAAGAGGGAGCCAGGTGCACACACAGCCTCAGAGGCAATCAGCAGATCAGTGGGGAGCTGTTTTGCCTTCCAGTGAAAGCCTCTAGAAGCACACGGTATAAAAATAATAATTACTCGGCATTAAATTCACTGTCTGTAAATATACCCAGGGTAGCAGTAAAGCAACAAGGAGGGGGATGGCGGGTGTTGTAGAGAGAACACATGTAAAATGAAAGAAACATGAACAAACTCCTACAGTGCTTGGCCATGGCAAAGAGAAAAGTGCACATTTTAAAAGCAAATGAACATTCTGTTTGAATAATTGAACAAACCTGGAGAATCTTGTTTGCAAATACTACCTCGTACTTGCAAAGGGACCTCAGAAGTCACAGCGAATGCCAACGCTGGCAAAACCATGGTTTAGTTTGAGAGTAATTATTTCACACTCACAACATTCTTAACCAAGGAGAGAAAAACTGTGGAGAAGCTTAATGTTCTGGCCTAATCTTTCAGTGTAGTTGCACCTCTTTATGTTACCAGATGCTTAAAACACAGAATAGTGTATTAACACTTAAAGGCTACTTTCATGATTTTAATCAAATAACACTTTTATAAGATTCTGAGGACGTTTGTTTCGTCATCAATTGTTAGCTCTCCAGTCTGTTTGCGTGCTGGAAAACGTTCTAGTGTGTTTACAAAGCCCAAGTGTCAGTAAATGGCTGAAAGAATAAAAAATAAAAAACAAAGGGGCTCAGCCCAACATGCTAGGCTTTCTCTCTCTCCATACAACATCTGGATGTCTTTAGACGTCCAAACATTGAAATGTATGAACCGAGGATGTTGCTCTATTCCTGCCCCACAAGAGGATAATATTGACTTATTTTTTGCTGTTCTTAAGGTGGAACTGACTCTAAGTTGTATGAAAGTAAACACAGACCGAAAGTGCTACAGGACTAAACTGTGTTCCTGAGGTAATTCAAACACACAAGTTAAATTTCAGCCACACACAGACAGCAATCGTTAATTTTCTTAAACGCAGAGCTTCTGAACGTAAACAAACCAGAAAGAACAGCACTTCCTCAGAATCGTCCATTTTGATTTTAAGCAGTATAGCAAAACCACAGAAAAAATGTTTACTTTAAAGGGTTAAACTCTGATAAAAGGTGCATTAAATACAGCTCAGACGATTGGCTTTTCTCACCCTCATTGAAAGGGTGGGTGTTCCTGTTGACACTTGATCCCAATGAGAGTTTTAAAGAGCACCCGCACAAACACCCTATATTGAAAGTGGCAGGTTTATTTTCATTGCCCAGCTGGTACTTGAGAGCATTGCAGCACAGCCTAGCACGCTCCTCTCTGGCAGAGCAGAAGCAAACGGCCTAGCAGCAGCAGAAGTACCAAGTGCCAGCCATACAGCCTGCCAGCGCTACACTGCCAACACACCACAGCTGCCCACACTACTGAAAGAGAGAAAAAAGAGAGACTTGAAAAGTGCATGTTTTCATTTAGGGTCATATAAAAACATACTGCAATCTTCACAGGCTTCATATTTACAAAGTCACAGGGATGGCATTGGTGTTTTCCTTGAATAAGAAATGAGGAACAAACAAAAGGTCTATTATTCCATCCCTCTGGAATTCCCTCATCATTCCTGACGACAGTCATTCTTTCCTTCAAGAATAACAATCATGTTCTTCTTCTCCCAGTGTACTCCGCTCCCATTCTTTAGCACGCCATCACGGGCCGACAGGTGGGAGATGTCTGAGGACTTTCTGCACATCGGGGTGAGTTCAACACAGTGAAACACTTCAAAATCATGAGCTACATCCACTGCACTCTCCACAGTCAAAGAGTCCAGTAATTGTGCCACAGAAAGTCACGCCTGGAATATAGCCTGCGGAAAGTAGCCTGAAAAGCAGACGCAGCGGCATTATTTGTGTAATGGCAGTAATTTATGCCAATTTCTGAAGGCAGTGGGATTTTTCACAACGATTTCTGCTCGTAGCTGGACCAGGGAGGCCCAGCCAACTTCAAAGCAGCAGGGGAGTTCAGATCAAACAGCATCAGTGAAAGGGGCTTGTAATTGTGTGAATTCTGACAGGACGCCAAGGCCATGGCTACACCTCAACCAGAGATGATGACCCCACTACCTGACACCACTCTGCTGTGCAATCCCCCTCACACGGGCCACCAATTATTCATCACTTTCACTGAGTTTATGAGAGGACGGAGAATAGTTTTAGGTATGATCTGGTATTTTAAGAGAATTAGAAGAGCTCTATACAAAATCAACAGTTATATTCACACCTGCATGCTGTTAATTATCAATGATGAATGTCAAATAGTTTGCATTAAAACCAAATGGAATTTCAAACTCGGCAGAAAATATTTACATATTAATACTGTCTGTGTATAAACTCTATACAACTGTACAAAGCTTTATCATTTGCTTTCCAGTCAAAACAGATCAACAAAAGTATTTCCATCTTTCATGAGCTACATATGAGTTAATCCACTTGTTTTGGGAGAGCATTCAAAAGATAAAATGTGAAAAGAGTTGTTGAGTCTTCTGTGTCATTTTCTGTTAGATGCAAACTTTCCAGTAGCACGGTGGCTCTAATGGCACTTTTCCATTGCAGGGTACTGACTCGGCTCTAATTGGTTACTTTTCCCTTAGGCAAATATTGAACCTGGTCCTGGAACTTTTTTGGTACTTGCTCACGTTCCAAGCAGAATAGGGACTAAACATGATGTGTAAACACTGCTGTGCATTAATTGGCCAGAGAGACTTTTCACCACACTTCCAGTACAAACTCACCATTGGTGCAAGTTTACAGCAGCGATCACATTTGCTTTTATTCGACTCACAATGGCAGCTCCAAAAAATTTGGCATGGTATGTTGAGGAGGTTCAAACACTCCTTGAACTGGCAGCCAAGGAAAATCTGGGCTAATGGAAAAGCTACCAGGACCAGGGCTGAAAAGTGTGTCGAGCCGTGCCGAGCCAAGTCAAGTAGGTACCATACATTGGAAAAGCATCGTGGGGTTGTGGGTTGAAACCCCGCCTCAGGTCACTGGCTGTGAGGAGTTTGGTGTGTTCTCCCAGTTTCTGCGTGGGTTTCTTCCCACAATTAAACACACAGGCTGGCTGTGTGAAACTGTCCACAGGTGTGAGTGTGTGACAGACTGTGCACCAAACCCAGGGTGTGTTCCTGACCTGCATCCAATGATCACAGGTATGCTCTGGACTCACTGGACCTGAGCAGGATGAAGGGCTTACATATATATGAATGATTGTCCAGCCCCACTCCGTTTGGGTCAGGTACGTCCTACAATCGCCTACAGTTACCCTACCTAAGGTGCCTGTGGTATTTTGAGGAACAGATTTAGTAGAAAAAACAAGCCATTTAGAAACGTAAAAGTAAATCACGTGTGCTACTGACACTGTCGAGCTTTGGCATTGTTATACAGACAATTAAACCGTTAGCTTCAAGCAAATTACATGCTTTATTTAGCATACCCACAAAGGGGCACTCCTCTAGGATTCCTATCACGTTTCACATCAACGCAAACACAGATAAACAAACAAAACATATTTTACCACCGAACACAGCAGAAGGCACGGAGCACCCATAGGACCTAATGGGTGGAGGGAGGAAGAGTGTATATATATATGTGACAGGAAGAAAAAGTGAATGTACAGAAGAGAAGCAGATATTGGAGACAGGGGGTTGGAGTAATAGAGAGGAGGAGGAGAGGGAGATGTCAAACACATAGACACAAAAAGGGACAGGTGAATGGGGACAGACAATAACAGAGGATGTAGAAGAAAGAATACAACTGTTCATGGGAGCATGTGTGTGTGTGTGTGTGTGTGTGTGAGAGAGTGATACAAAAGTGTTCAAAGCCACTTTTGAAACCAAGACCACCTGGAAAAGCTAAAAACTAAACCGGTGGAATACTATGGGTGATCCTCATTCAGTTCTTCATTCTGAAACTTCTCATTCTGAGCTGGCCGACCACCTGTTCTTCCACTGGCCATCCCTTCGCCTTTGAAAGCACACTGCCTGTAAAGCAAGCCGCTAAATACACAGTCATCTGCTGCACTCCCACCCACTTCAGGTTTACTACCTCATAAGCTTGTCATCAAGGAACACCTGTGTCCTCTGCATAGTCAATAACACTGAGACAACAAGCGGCGTACAGTGCACGTCAGCTTTAATGGACGATACTGAAGCCCACTGAAGTGAAAAGTGAACTTCTAGTGTGGTACTGAGAGAACATTCTAAAGACTGAATACTCTAGAAACTGGTCAAGAGTATGAATTACTAGACGAGTTGTGTTTGGTGCATTTATGATTTTTTAAAGGAACACTATGTAATATTTTCACCTTCAAATTACAGCTTTGATATAACTGTGATGCTCCACTGACCTCTAACAGGGGGAATAGGGCCTCTGTTTATGCTACTCTAGGATCAGTACTGCAGAGACTGCACTATGTAACTCTTGGAGGAGGGTAGGTAACCACATCCCTCCGCCCCCCCTCTCCACTGATTTCAGTACAGTGCTGTAAAAATTAATTAAACATGGGGGAGACCCAGCAGCAAAAAATTCAAATCTTGCCAGGTGTTAACTTAAAACTGGTGGATGTTGGGAAAAAAGCTCAGTTTCTTTAGGAAATGGATGAGGGAGGGCAAAAGGGCACAAACTTAAACACTAATTAAAGCTCTGTGAGTTTTCTTTGGCTATTTTGCTTTTACTTTTTTCAGAATATCCTTGAAATACGCCATAATACCTAACTAGTATCCCATATGACAGTGGCCCGTTTCAGAATAGTGTGATTTTGCTTATTTATATAGTAAATGTGTGCATACTTTATAGCTTGTGGAAATGGGAAATGCTTTAGCTGTATGCTGAAGCGAAGCAAGCTTCTGTGTCCCAGAGTCTGCAGCAAGCTGTGGGTACAGATGTCGTATTAACATAAACTCCAGATGCTCACGTCGAGACCTCTGGAAGCTGTTCAGAACAAAGAGAGCGTCGCTTCACTGGTCAAACTCTTCTGCTCTCATGCTACGCCTTCAGTGAACGCTCTTTATATTGGACGTGGAGGTGCCCGCCAAGATGCGATGCCCAGATGTGCTTTAAAACGCAATAAAAATGTCAGTGCAAACTTTTGTTAGCTGTGCTAAGGTAATTCTACTTGACATTCTAACATTAAAGCATGGGCTGAGGGTGTTTGGGCTCTGCAAGGGTTGCCAGGCCCTCAGGTTCTGGGGGCCCTGCCAGAGCCCCAATCCCATAAAAATCCTCAGATTAGCTAAGAACCATTCCCCAGATTTCAGGATTAACACATTATATCCCATTATCTTTCCCAAACTGGAGGACCTGCAGAGCTTATTTCCCAGGCCAAAGAGAGAGAGAGACAGACAGGATGAATGAAAATGAAAGAAAGAAAGAAAGAAAGAAAGAAAGAAAGAAAGAAAGAAAGAAAGAAAGATAGAAAAAAGAAAGAAGCAACCATTAATGCCACACTGTATCACAACCAACGGCAAGTCCATAATATTCCAAAGAATAAGAAAGAAACAGTTAAAAAACACAAACACACAAGAACACACACATGTAATCCCCCAGATCTCAAAAAAAAAAAAACCCAGTGTGGAAGCTCTGAATGAAGAGAAGAAGAAGGCAATATTACTGGAGTGAGAAGGTTTTGACTCATGGGAATCTGCTTGTTTTTCTGCCCCTGATCCACTGACACACTGGGGAATGGGCCCTGTTATCAGCCTAGCCTGAGATAGCAGGCTTGATGGGGCGGCCGGTCTGCAGGGACTCCGGGGCTGAAGTTAATCAGACAGAGAGAGAGGTCTGGAGCACCCTGGGGGACTCCAGCCTTCTCCTCCTCCTTCACCCCCCCACCCCCACCACCTCCACCCCAAACCACAGCTCATCACAACCACCACGATAACACTCTTCACACAACATTATCCCAGAGTCCACAAAACCCAAAATAGACAGAAGCTGTCCTGAGGTTCTCTTAGAACCAGCCTGACACTGGTTGAAGGCTGCATATATATTGAATTAGGGATGTGCTCGGGAACTCAAGAACTCCATTCAAGGTGCTAGTAAACGAATACTGAAATCACTGACATCGCTGTGCTTCTTTACCAGAAACGCATGTTTTAGCAGGACTGTAAAAGGTGACAAAGCAAGTATAGCATATTACACACTGCTACTCAGGCACACAAGTGTCCTCACATGAACATGAGCTGCAGCGGATGTCTTGTTAAAGGAACTCTAGGTAGTATTTCAACATTAAAATGAAAGCTTCAAAATCATTGTGATGCTTTACTGACTTGTAATAGGGAAAGCAGAGCTTTTTTTATTGCTAATTTGGGCTCAGTACTGCAGAAACTGCACTATGTAGCTTTTGGAGGAGGGCAGGAACAGGATAGTGCTGTAAAAGTGAATCACACTCTGTAACTATAGATGGAATCCAGGAGCAAAAATACCAAATCTTCCATAGTGTTACTCTAAGAATGCAACTTTGATAAAACGGATAACGACCTAGCTGATATTAGTTAAAGGCAATGTTCACAATTTTAATAAAAAAACACTGTATAAAGGATGTTTCCTCACCATTTGTTGCTCTCAAGTCAATTTTTACGAAGCTCTGTTGTCAATTAATGGCTAAGAAAATATCCCAAAGTGTCTCAGTCCAGTATGCTAGGCTTTCTCTCTCTCTCTCTGCTCAGATTTTTAGACAATGAATAGTCCTCCAAATATTGAAAAGCTAGAACTGAGATGAAGATATTGCTCTATTCATGCTCTATAGGTGGGTAATATTAACATTAACTTACTTAAGGAGGAAATGTCCCCAAACTGTAGAGACAGCTAACTACATGAAAGCAAACACAGACTGAAAATGATACAAAACTAAACAGCTCAAGTTACAAATGAGTTTCTGGGTTCAGCAGTGAATAACTTACAGAAAAGTTTAACTTCAGCCACGTACAAATAGTTGTTTTTTCCTCAAAAATACCGTTCCAGCTTTTGAACGTAAACAAACCAGAAAGAACAGTGTTTCCCCACAACTGTAGAACACCCCACAATTCCCTTTAAGTTCAGAAAGAGTGAGAATGCATTTGTCTGACAACAACTATCATAGCATATCAGCCACTGAGGGGAAAATACCATCTGGACAAGGCAACAAGCACCCATATGCATCCAGTGTTGCACTGGTTAGCTTCAGTGTTAGCTCATTAACTCATCTGAAAAGGCAGCACGTTACAGTTACACTTCTGACACAAAACCTACAGATATACAGTTCTTTTTTGAATGTAACGTCTTCAAACGTAGACATTTCATACAAGTGTCCTACCTAAAATGTGGCCTACATCAATGTCATCAATTTCAGAGAATGTGGAGATTATTTCCATTGTTTTTAAGCAATTATCCAATCATTACACAGAATATCATATAACATATCTGGAATGCACATCCTCAAATTGAATCAATGTGAAACAATCAGGACAGAGAATACTAATCGATGCATGTGTCCAGATAGAAGATTTACTGAACGGCAAAACATTATAATTGTCTTCATCAGCCATAACACATTTAATAACAAAACACATGGCAAAGAGCACACTTCATAAAATGAAAATGCACAGAAAGCAAAGCGCTCAGCTCAGCCTGCCACAGGCGGCTACACGCTGACCTTCTGAACCTCCCAGAGGTCAAATGTCAAGGGAAACTGGTCATTAATCCTCTGACTAGAACTCAGGGGCAGGACATTTGAGCCTTTCTGACTTGACCCAAGTCTCTGAGGTCTGGTAGCGCACAGCAAAGACAGAGTCTGCTTCAAACACCGCCCCCACCTCTTCCCCAACATTTCAAACAAGCAATCTCAGCGAACAACAAAAATCACATCAAGCGTGAATATGGGTGGTCATCTTCCCACAGGAGGGGTCCTCAGATCTGACCATTCACAAGAAACCCAGGTGTCCACTGGGATGGGAGTTTAAAATGATTAGGCATATAGATTAATTGAACACACGTCTGGTTTAATTAAGCATGGCGTTTAATTAAGCATGTAATTAATCTTATAGTGGCAATACACACACAGATGCACGCACACACAAAGTCAGATCTGTTGAAACTTTGGCAGTTAGCTGACATGGACTTCTAACTGTGTCTCGCCGGCAAGCCCAGCAAATTAAATGTCTGAGGTAAGAATAGAATCATAATCCATTTCAACTCTCAAGGCAAGTGCTGGCCCAGGTGAGGCTCTGCAGTTAGCAGTTAGCACTAAATCTTAGCCGCTTTATTATTCTGTGTGACACATAATCCACCTCTAGAGTGTATTCACAAGGTTTTAACACTGTTAATGTGGCGGGTAAAAGATATTTTCACAATTTATATGCATCGCTAAACTTCTGCCAAAGAAAACAGGGCAGAGGGAAGGAGAATCCCCAAGTGCTCTATGAACGGCATGTCGCGAGGCGCTAAGTCTCAAAGTGCTAGGGTTGAGGAGGGGTCACGGTTTGTGGCAAAGTTACCATAATTGTTTGCACGCAGAAAAGCTGCATCAACAAAGAGCGTCCTTTTGTGGCGATAGGGCTTTCAGGACGTCTGCACATGTGCCTCCAGCTGGATGCGGCATCCCTCTGCAGATGACGGGGTCACAGCGGTCAGACTGCTATCCTCTATATGTGACTGTGGGTAGCCTGGGTAGCAGCATCACCCAACATAATTGGGAGAGCAGTCTCATAGAGATTCTTCATCAGCCACAGCTTTATATGAGCCAGATGATACCAACGCAGGATATATGCTTCCTTTCCAACAGTAGACAACACTGCTGCAAGTGCAAGGGATACAGGCACCAACACTGCTGAACAACTGTAATTAACCCTTACAAATCTAGATGTATTATTCTCATTTTGTGACGCTACTTAAATGTAATTATTCCATTACTCATTAGCTACATGGTGTGTTACATAACGAATTACATTTGTGCTGATTTACATTCTGTACTGAAAGGGTTCGAGAGTGCATTTCCTACTGTTTTCCTTTTCTTTCAATGCCATTAATCGACTTGATTAAAAACATCAAGGAATTTTCTTTTCTTTTTTTCAACACGACATAATGTTTCATCACAAATGTGGTATGGAGTGAAAACATTTTATTGAGTGACGCTTTTTCTTACTTTACCCAAAGTGGACACTTTTCCCACTTCTTTCAGTGAGCTATGAGAAATATCAACAAAACACCGATGCTGATTGTTTTGTGATCACTGATGATAGGCCTGACTCCTAAGGGTTAATTAAACCATCAATCAAATCTTACCCCTGGCCAAAATATTAAATACACCACCTTGTTTAGGTCAACATTAACAGCCAATCGCTGGAAAAGCCATCACCGAGAAGTACAACTACAAACCCACACAAATAATTTGCAGAGAAAGCACCTCAGGTTTCAACCACTGCTACAGCTGCAACTGTCCAGACAGAGAAAGTGGGACTTACGTAGTCGTGGAAAGCCTTGGCCTCGCTGGAATGTTCGCATGTCTCCCTCCGGTCTGGGGCTGCACAGTACAGATCCCAAAATACACTGCAAAAAATAAGCAAAGCCAATAAGTCTTACATGGATCGATGTAACCCACAACAACAGCTACAGGTTACGATAGGAATTCAACAAGGCTTCACGTCATACCTATACAATCATGTCACTCTGAATCCTGATCTTGGATCAGTTCCTAGTCACATTCATCGTGAAACTCAAACAGGAGAATTAATCTCCTGAATCTTCTTTTCGGTGTAACTCAACAGTTTCCATTTAGTGCGGTCAGTTTGTCGGCCACCCTCCCTGGACCGCCTGCTGCGCCCCGCAGGTGACTGATCAATTAAGCATGATATTTGTTAATTAAGGGAATACAGTGCTTACAGGCTGTAGATGGAAGCAGGTTTCACTCCGAACGTGGCGTTAATTACTTTATTGAAATTAAATACCTGTTAAACAGGTCCGTGTTAAATCTCTCTCACTCTCGCTCTTTAGACATTGATTTAATAGATGCTTCAGAAAAGCTGCTGAACCAGGGGCTCCAGAGAATGAGCCCAAGATGTTTCATCTCTCCAAGCAGCAGTTTTTTTAGAGCCATATGTCCTTTCTGCTGATATGACAAAATTAGACCCCTGTTCTTAATGTTGGGGAAGAGGGGGTGGGTTTCCATTTGATGTGACAGACTGCAAAAAGGGCAAAAATCTGTAAGAGTTCACAGCGAAGCGACAGGTCGATGGGGCTAAGCAGGTTCATTTCGTTTCCATTTCTTGCTGTTGAGTAGAAAGCGCCAGGCTTGTTTGTGTTTGTAAGCATGGCCGAAAGGACAACTCCTGACAGGCTCCATAAATCAAAGCCAGTGTTTATGAGTGGAATATGAAAGCAAGGTTAAACAACATTATGTTCATCAGGCTACACAACGGCTAAACTGTGGTGTGGAGGAGCTCATGAGTAGCCACGGCAGGTGCAAAAGTTATAAAGAAGGAGATTTGCCACAGAAATGCGATGAAAAATGAAGAGTAAACAGAGACATGGAAAATAAACAGAAAAAACCCCAGAAAAAACAGTGGTATATAAGTGGCCATTATATTGTGCAATACTGTAATTACAGATAATAAAAATCACAGTCAGTTACTTGACGTCCCATTTTTGCTTGTCATTAGTTCATGGGCATTTTCAGTATTTTCAAATTATGTGAAATTGAGCATGAGAAAACAATATGTTCCCATGCTCTGTCGTTCCAAACTGTATTTAATAAATGCTTCTCTTACACCAGAAGAAGCCTTGAGCTCGACTCCTAATGTTGAAGTCATTCACAAATCAATATATATGCACAAATACTAAAGCCGTCTTTTATAATGAGTCAGAATTCACATATTATTTGCCATTCAATCCATATTCTGTATTGTACAGTAATAAAAATAAGTGTATGTGTGAACGCACAGTTAAAAATCTGTCTGATCCAGCAGAGACAGGCCTAGCCATGGCCTAAAGGTTAGAAAAGAAGGCTTAGGTCTGGAAGGTCAAAGGTTTGATTCCCTTGAAGGGCAGGAATAATAGGGGCCAGAGGAGTGAAGATACTGCACTGTCTCCTCCCTCAACGTTCACCACTAATATGCCCTTAAGCACATCTAACCTGCAACTGCTCCCCAGGCACTGTGTGTGTGTTGTGTGTGTGTGTCTGTGTGTGTTTTCCTGCCACAGATGGGTTATGCCAGAATCAGACTACACGAATTTAGCCCGATTTTGTCATATCCAACAAATTTCCAGTGTCGGAGCCGAATATGAGCGTCGGGGGCGAGTAACGGTCGTGTGGAGTGACATAATCAAAGATCGGTGAAGCGGCATCTGGGACGCCCCACAACACCACAATGAAAAGTCTAGCATGGTAGCATTTTTTGGACCTTGTTGCCCAGTCTGACCTATCCCATGTCATGATCCTTGATGATGACCAATAGGAGGACTGAGCGCTGTCCGGCGCGCATATGTAAACACAGAGAAGGAAAGAGGGAGGCTGCTGATGCAGCTGTGAGGTGGAAAAACGAAACTGAGGAAATGCTCTTGACATGTGAACACATTACCTCAAGTTCTCTTTGCGGGAGACAGTCTATTCTCTCCTCCTCAAAACACACAGGAACGGGGTATAAACGGGTCTTCTTCTTTTTGGAACACAAAACTGCCAGCCATGATTGACAGTTTCTTGACCCGCCTCCCTGAGTAACTCTGAACTCACGCAATGACGCGAACGAAGAATGGTCCGTGTCAAAGGCATAGTGTTGCCAGTCTCCTGACCAAGACACGGCACAAATTTATAGCACTAATCTGACATAGTGAACGCTGTGAAACTTAAAAACATCGTGTAGTCTGACCCAGGCATTAAATGAGAACAAACTATTTCATAACATTGCTGTGCAACAAGAAGAAAAGCTCATTTCGATCATGTTTCTGGCAGAGCACACTCATGTGGAAGAAACACAGTTAAATTTGGTATTTATGTTCTTGAGCTCCTAAAATTAAAGTGTGTATTTCACAGCACTGTCCAAACCTCAAGGCGGAGGTTAGAGGCAAGCGCTATGGTTTCTACCCTCCTCCAAAAGTTACATAGTGCAGTTCTTGCAGTGCTGAGTCCAGTGTAGCAATAACAGAGGCTCTATTCTCCCTATTACAAGTCAGTGCTGCATCACAATGATTTTGATACTGTAATTTTAAGGTAAATATACTACCTAGTATGATTTAAAAAATACATGGGGGCTGAGCATCTTAGTACAATAATGTGAAGCTTTCTGTGGCCTTGTTTGTTTACATGTATCCTAGTCTGTTCATACGCAAGAAGAACCACAAACAACTAGATTTTATTAGCAGTGATTGATATGATGGTTGTTGTTCAGGAACAATGAAATTAAATAATGAGAAAAAGAGCACAAAATACAGCAAAATTAAAAATGATCAGCTGAATGAGTGAACGAGTGAGTGAATGAGTGAGTGAATGAACGCGTCACTGAGCAAGTGAGTGAAAGACATAAGTGATTAAACCTTCAAGCAGAAACTTAAGCCAGGGATGGACAGAGGGAAAACAGCGAGACAAAGAAACGCAAGAAGTGAAGACAGAATGGCACGTGGAAGGGGGTTTGTGAAACCTGCTCGGCGCCCCTTAGCCACTCCACAATAAAGCCAGGATGCATTATCATATCTATCAGGCGCCGTTAAAGAGATGGCAGCTTTGTCAGAGAGCTGCCGGAGGGAGACAGCAGGACCATCTCAAATCCAATCAGCACGCGGGGAAATGAAATAAGGCGCCAGTTACACTTTGTTACTGAAAAGCTGCAACTAGGCACACTTCAAGGTAGCAGTGGTGATTGTGCCAGCAGCTCCTTTTAAAAAATGTGCATTTAGACCACCCTGATTGAACTCACCAAACTCATTTGCACCACTGTTAGTATGGGTTATGTGTAACAAGTTCAGATGTTAACATAGGGGCACCCACTGAGTTTAAACATACATCCACTAAAACCACAGGTGGGTAGCGTAGCCAAAGATTTTACTCAAAGGTGAGTATTGTTACTTTAGAATAATAAGACTCAAGTAAAAGTAAAAGTAGTCACCCAATTAATTACTTGAGTAAGAATAAAATGTACTAAGTGAAAAAACTACTCGGGTACTGAGTAACTGCTGAGTAACCTCTTTGTTTAATAATCAGAACGGCAAATAATACCCCTGAATGCACAAATATATAAAACAGCAATGGACAAATTCAGAGCCAGAGAATATCTCTTAAACAATTAAAACAATAAGAAATTAAATATTTACAAAGTAACATAAATTCAATTCAGCCACAGTTACATATTTTATGTGGGGCCAGGGGTGATGTGTCTCTTCGGATTTTTGCGAAATAAATGCTATTGTACTGATTCTGTGCTCTTTTGTGAGGATTTTGTGTGCGGTCATGTGACGCTTGGCTCTGTTTGATTGGTGAAACGCAGTCAGGTGACGAAGCCTCTGTTGGAAGTCTCGACAAAACAAAACAAAACAAAGAGATTGTGCATTGGACGGATCGATAAAAATAAGTGGCGAGCAGAATGTACCTCAATGTAAGGAAGTAAAAGAACTGCTTCTTCTTCACAAATATACTCAAGTAAAAGTAAAAAGTATGCTACATTAAAACTACTTTTATAAGTACAATTTGTCCAAGTAAATGTAATGGAGTAAATGTAGTGCATTACTACCCACCTCTGACTAAAACTGCTTCAGATGTTTCTGGTTTAAAAGATGCCTTACCACAAATACAGTTGACCAAAGTCCAAAATTTGATCCTTTCATTTCTTAACTAGCAAGTAATTGAAGACCACAGATGAACACTAATGTGTGAGAACAAACCACACCACTTCATTATTTACTTGCCTTGAAAGGCATCAGATAGACTTGCTTAATGTAATATGATACGTTTTACAGTAAAAATATAATTCAAAACACTTTTTGCAAAGGAGAAGTGGGAAATTCCAAAGACCCAAACGACCCTTCGTCCCACATGTTGCAGACTAATACACGGAAAGTATTTTTGCATTTTTGACTCTTTGAAAATGTTACACAAATACAATTTTAGGGCTGAATTATTTGGGGGTTATTTTCCTGATTAATACTGCAATTGTGATTTCAACTGCAATAACTTTCCTCATTTTTGCAACTAAGACCTAGAAAATCTGTTTTTAAAGTTGAGAGTGACATACTGCCATTTATTGTGGTTGTTACGCACTCAGTACAGGGCTTTGTTGCCTCTGATTGGTCTAACTTTGTTATATAGAAGCTGTGTCCCTAATTAAAACTTGTTAAGACGTTGTTCTTGTCAGTGTAGATGTTAATTAAAATTACAAATCCTGAAAACTGTAATCTATCATACTGAGATTTCCAAAAATATAAGATTAACCTTTCAGCCTTATATGATTTATCGCTTTATCCTGAAGTATTATGTGTACTGCTGCAATAGTACACAAGCCCAAAGGAAGCCAAACAAGTTGCAGTCGTAGGTGTGACCTGTGACCCTTTAAAAACAAATCTCATCAATTTTTCAAACATTCAGCACACTGTAGTTCGGTTGTTGAGAAGTAAACAAAGATGTTCATGGTGGCAAACAAGCTCTGAGTGTCTCTAGAACAGAGCATTTCACAACAAACCCCCTTGAATATTGTTTTTAACCATTAACATATGCAGACATCTTGAAAAATCAGTGGAATTTCTCTTTATTTTGTTCTGCCCAGTCTGACCCACTCTCACACAGAAACAAAGGCAGAGCGCACAAAAGACTCATGCTATAACACATCTACTAAAGCTACAAAGCTACAGATCTGAAATGCCTGTCAAACCGAGGCAAAACACTGCTCAATGTTGCAGATGACAACAATCGCACCAAGCACTTAACGCAACAAAATAGTGTGATCAGACAATAAAGGCTCAAGACAAAAGCTTTCATTAGGCCTACTGAAGTTTTTTGTTTGTCCTTATGATATCAATGCTTTGTTATATAACAGATCAGACAGAACAATTTCTAACAGAGGTATACAATCCAAACTAGTAACTTCATTAAAATTCAGAACTATTACACTGCACAGATATTATAATGGTAATATTCATATGGCACCAAGGAACTGGACTCTGAGGCCATATAATAATAATTAGAGCTCTGTGTTACTACCAAAGTTCTTTATAATATTAAAGATTTTGTGCTAAGACCATGTATCAAAGCCAGCTTCCACTCGGATACTCTTTAGTGTGTACTCGATTCAGCGTAGAACAAAACACATGAATACTAATAAAATAATGACAATCTTTAAAGACTGAACGAATCCTCTTTAAAGACATTGTACCTCAAGTGAACATCTTTCAGTCACTCTCTGTTCTGTTTTCTCTTAAACTTTAGTTTCCTTTTCTCAACCTGTTTGTGTTCAAATAACAGGGAGATTTGGAGGGCGGGTCTGTTGGGCCTTGTTGTTTTCACTGCCCCTTACGAAGAGGAATGTCAGCTTGAGGCCACTGCAGATTTGATCCATGCACCGGACAGTGTTTTCTTTACCTTCATGACTTTTTGAGAGGTAGACTTTGAGCAGAGGTAGACTCTGGATTTATTTCATTAAGGCTGATATAATAACACCTGCGTACTCACTAACTGAAACACATCCGAATATCCTCTAACTGCAAATACGGAAAGCTATGGCCCCCACACCCCTTTACCTGTACTGTGTTAATGTCTGGTGATACTATTCAGCAAACTCACACACACACACACACAAAACACACACACACACACACACCAGTTCCCCACCCCCACAACAGGAAACTGCCTGAGACAGAAGGAGGGAAGAAAACAGAGAGAGGGATAGAAGGAGGGAGGGAGGGAGAAGGAGATTTGGCTGTTTAACACAAAGGAGCCTGGAATGCAAGGAGTTAATCCGTTTGAGGACTCTTCCGCAAACAAAGGACAGACCTCCAGACAAAGGTTGAGGGAGGAGGGAGTAAAGGAGGGGGGAGGGCCCAGCTTTCCCTTACCATCTGGCCCTTTTGTTTGGGGGAGGGGGGTTGGTGAGGAGTAAGGGGGGAGAGGGCAATACTCCTACCCCCCAAAAGCCCCAAAGTGACCCCCCTGTTCTTCCACGTGCTATAAACCCAGACAGACGCTGGGTCACCCCCACACTTCGCCCCTCCCAATTCCACACTACAGCTTCAACCATGCCTGAAATTCTGAACCAAACGCGAAGCCCAGGAACATCCTCTGCCCACATCTGACCCAACCCAACCCTCAATATCAGGCACTGAATCAGATCATGAACGTAGCCTGAGAATATTAAGTCCGAACCTGACTGTAACGGGACAGAACTGTAGCCTGAGAGATTTGGTTGGGATCTGACTGAAGCTTGATCCCAAAATTGTATCCAAACCCTAATATGACCAGATAACATTCTGTCTGAACCTAACTGCAGAACAACAAAATTGTGTCCAAACCACTGTACACTCTATAAACTCAACTTCAGACCCACAACACTTCTTCTGAATCTGAAAAAGAGTCAACAAAGTTCTCTAATTATTGCTGAGTTTTATCTGACCATCTGAGTCTGACTGCAACCCAACAATATTCCACCTGTGCCTACTCACAAATTCTGTCCAAATCCGACCATAGCCTGACTAATTTAAACGTAAAATGTTTGTAATAGTATTAATCATATTGCCCACTGCTGCCCCTTTGGCTTATTGACCTCTGAACCCACATTTCTACTGACCTGAGCATCGTAGATTAAAAATGTTTTAAGATTTTAAAACAGGAAGTACAAATAAAGAAGCAGAAAACCTAAAGCAAAACGTGAGAGAATATGTAGACGGGACAAATGTAAACTATATATATACAGACTCTCTACCTCACAGAGTCTATGTCCTGAACAGGGATCAGGAAGCTGTGGCTAGAAGCTTACAGCCTGTCATCTTCCATCACCCCCTAAAGGTCCCCTTTAGAACTAAATCTACAAAAGCTTTCTAGTGCTGCTTACGTCTTTGTCACACTTTCAGGAATACTGGCCTTCTTTCCCCACTGTCAAACGTTTGTGGAGCTCTACTTTCATGAACAAATTCCAGAATGTCCTATAGACGCTACTTGGTACAAAACCATATATGTATATGAACCTAGCGCAACATTTATTCCTCCTTCATAAACTTTCCTTTCAGTGAACATAGTCCTGGGTCTGTGACATGCAGTTGTCCCCCTGTCTACACAGCTCTGTTCAGAAAGACCAGTTTCAGCACCGGTTCCATTAAATGAGAATATGAATTGAGAAGCTTTGTTTTTAGCCATTTTCACTATCTTCTCCATTCTCGCTTTCACCATATTTAATCAGTACACTTATTTCTCTGCATTCATTTTGTTTATTTTGCTCCATTTAACCTCATCTTTAGCTCTCACATTTATTTTCACAGATCGTGGGCCGGTAGACACTCCGTTTCCTTAATTAATTTGTTAATGCACTGAAAAGTGAAATATTTCACATGTCTCCTTTAAGGTTTACAAAGCAATCAAAAATTGAAGTCACATTTCTCTGGGAAAAAAAAAACAAAAGAATGCTTTAATCTCATACTAAAATTAGCTTTTTTAACTTGAACAAACTGATGTTTAGAAGCATAAATGGAGACCACATTACAGGACGTACACATGCACATTTGTAATAGATGAAGCAATAGTTACATTTAAATGTTTGGCCAAAGTGCTCCTTAAATATATTACACTGTATAAATTAACATATCATTAAATACATAATACAATTGATTTCACATAGCAGTGAAAAGTCTACACTTCTACAGGTAAAAAACTTCCCTGCAGTCTCTCTTTGGATATTTTTAGACCTGAACTGTAACAAGCAACAATGCCATTCAAAACTCACAGAGTCTAAGCTGAGAACTGTGAAGTTGCATCTCATTTTTTGGAGATGATAGTGAATTAGAGAATCAATACCTACCACCACCAAGAGTGTAGGAACCCGGGAGGCTCTCCTAGTGTGATATTCTTTTCCCATCGGATCTAAAGATAGAAAGTGAGCGGGAGAGAGGCAGAAAGAGAGAAAAGCAGGATGAGTATATGAGTTATATTGCTACAGGGGCATGAATAGAGCACTGTGTTCTATTGCTAAAAAGCATGAAGGGAGAATAGGAGATACTTCAGGAGTCAAAAGGCCAAGGTCTGCGGGTCCACAGACAAGGTCCACGAAAGCTAAAAACCAATAAGGAACTGGCTCACGGTTTGGGTCGTGCAGCACTGAACAAAACACTGCTTTGAATTTATCCGATCCAATTCTACAGTTTTACACATGAATAGAAAGTGTTTCAACAACATACATATAATTGATTGAATTTCTAGCTGAGACAATGAATAAATACAAGGCGAGGTGTCAGGAAATACAGTAAAAAAAATTTTTCAGTGAATTCATTTTGGGTGACTCTATCAATCCAAGTTGAAGGGGGGGGGGGGGGGGGGGGAGTCCACTATTCTGGGAACACCAGCAGTTTCTTCTCTGCTGATCTTTACAGTCCCCCCCCCCTTCAGATTTGGTTTTTTTTTCTCAGCAACATCTTTTTGACAGCTCTAAAACCTTCAGACGCCCAGCACTGAACTGACTTTCCCGAAACACCAGATCTTTTCAGATCTGATGCAAGAGAAGTCTTGAATTTCTTTCAAAGATGAAAGTTTTAATTTGTGTTTATCTGGTGGTGGTCTTTCAGCACTCACATGTCTGTTAGCAGTCACAGTGTCCAGTGTTTTTCCAGCTTTCAGTTTTGAAAAGACTAGTTTACACTATTCCTTTAAGAACAAGCTCTTGATTAAATTATATTAAAACTATTAAATTATGCATACTGGCTGTTTCGATTCAAAATAATTCACGCAGTATAGTTTTTACATGTGAAACAATGAATCATTTGAATGAAACATTTGAATCCAGTAAGTCCAAAACCCTTTGTAGTAAATGTAAAGCTCAGACTCTACAGCAAAGTACAGTGGTAGATGCCAAATGATAGCTGCTAGCTCTAAGTGCATGACTTGCATTTTTAAGGTCCTGTGTGTATTTGTTGATTAAGGATGCTTTGCTATGTATGTGTATGTGTGTGTGTGTATATGTGTGTGTCTGTGCTCTTGAGTGAAAAGTGGCCTAACCCCTTATGGCTGGAGGTGTGAGTGGAGGGAGTAGCAGCAGTAATTGGGAGATGGAGGCAGGTGACTGCTCTCTCATTAGGCTCTGAATCACAGGTGTGCTCTCCTGCTGTGTACACGCGAAGGCTTAAAGACCTGCCCTGCAGGGAGCAAGTGCGTGTGTACATATTTACAGATCGTTTTCAAAACTTTGTTAACAGTTTATTATGAATTTATTATGCAGTGAATTTGCTGTTTCTTTTCTTTCTGTATTTTTTTGGTCATCTGCAGTGTGTCTCAGGATCAAGCACCGCACCCAATATTTTGCTAATGCATTAATCACAATCTTTCCCATTGCTGTTCTGATATAACAGAAGGCTTCAATATGCAAATAAGCTCTCTAAACATTCATTCAGCCATCTTCTGTAATTGCTCCACTTTGTTCGGGTTAAGCCTGAACCTGAACCTAGCCAGAAACACTGGGTGCAAGGAAGTGACCCACCTTGGACAGTGCACCAGTCCATTACAGGGTATCACATAGCTACCCAGTCACTCGCACATTTACACCCATTGACATCCTACCAGCATATGTTTTTGGACTGTGGGAGGCAACATGAGCATCCAGAGGACACCCAAAGAGACACAGGAAGAACACACCAAACTCCTCACACCCAAGTGAACCAAGGCAAGTATCGAACCCCAGGACCCCAAGATCATGGAGGTGTGGAGCAGTGACGTTATCTGTAGTGCCACAGTGCCACCATGCAGTCTACACATTCGCAATGATGTTTTATTTTGTGCTGTGAGCATCCTGATGAATCAAATGTGCACTTGAGTGTTTCACTGATTCTATTCATTTAGGGCTCCCACGTAATCCAAAACAGAAATGTTGCAGAAGTTTCAAAGCTCCATTTCCAGAAAACTTGGGACATTTAAAAAAAAATGTATTTTGTTTACTTTCTTCACCCTTTTTTCTCCTACTACTAGTATTTTAACTGAAAAACTGACTTTTATTTTGTAAATACAAACAAAGGAGGATTGTCAAGCAGTGCAAAAACTAAATTTGGACTGTTCTATGCCAGGTTTTAATTCATCATGTATTATACATAGTATTGCAGTAATTTGGTGAAATCTCTGTCTCTTTATACTGTTGAAGTGCATGGCCTTTGAGCCTTCAGACGGTATGACATGAGCATTGTGTCAAGCAAAAATGCATAAAAATTCAATTAGCAGAATTCTAACAATCAGTATCCTCTGTTCCTAAATGAAAAGGAAAGGTGATTTAAACCTGGTGTCATGCCCCTTTCACACCTTTTTTGGAATGTGCTGCAGGTGTCAAATTCTCAGTGTGTTTATATTTACAAAATACAATCAAGTTGTTTAGTGAAAACATCTCTAATCTTTTCTTTGTGCTTTTGTCAGTTAAATACAGCTTCAAGAAAACAAACAAATCACAGATTCTTGTTTTTACTGAATTTTACAAATTATGCCAATTTTTCTGTAACTGGGGTTTCTAATTTTGGTCAAAAATATACTGGCAATTTTTACCCATTCATAGTACTAAATCACCAAAGAGTCTTTAATATATTCAACCCCATGAACATATTTAGAAAAAAGAAATAAAAGAAAATGCAAATTTAATTTAATGGAATTCTCCTTTTTAAATGTGTCTGCCTTAACATACATCATATAACTAAACACATTTCATCTATATAATAATCTATAATAATACCCTCTGCCCTAGACAGTGTCTATCTGTGTATAAAAGAAAATAGACCACCATATGATAACCACAGACCAGATATTATTTGGGTGGTGGACCATTCTTCATATAACTATACAACCATTGTAGCTGTGTCACTGGGGGTTTTAAACACATCACTGACAGATGAGAAAAATCCGATAATAATAAAAATAATTATAATAATAATAAACTACTCAGCCTATCTCAAGCTAATAATAGCCAGTGATGCTGTGGCCAGGAGCTGACCACCTACATCTTGTAGAAAAATGTATGTGTTTCAAATAAAGTGGGCAGTAAATATATAAACAAAATATTAATAACTGGGCACAGAGGAGCACAATACACTAAACAGAAACATCATAAGGAGTGACTATTTGACAACCTTATAGTGTCTGGCAGAACACAGAGAAGTAACGCAGACTTCAGCAAACCCAGATGTGTGTGACAATGGCATTATTTTCTTACTGTGAAGGTCCCACATGCACAGTAAGCTCACCAGTGTTAAATTAACACCTACAGTGTACATTAGATCCCCCGGTGTAGCAACACAATATAAACCAGTTTAACACGGTAGGTGTTAGCATTATTTATTGTGCGGTGTGGTGTCGCAGCAGAATCGCAAGCCACTTTTAATATATCCTGTATCAAGAAGATATGACATACAGAGTATCCCTCAACAGTTATTCAGTGTCTGAACTCACTGCAGGGGAAACTTGCACGACAACAGCTCTCTAATGGACAAGGCCACTCAAACTAAGCAAGTGAGTGAAACACTTAAGAGACAGTATGCTTTATGATACAAGTGCAAGTGAAGTGTTCTAGGGCTAGTGACCCAGGATCTAATAGACCCCTGCAGTCACTAAGCAACACTTAAACTCTGCAATTAATCCATGACTGTCTCCCAACACTCAGCTTAGAATTTCATCACTCTACTAACTGGACACTTTTGGTCTGCTGCCTTTAATACAATATGAGTTCTATATGCTGCAGAGAATAGAGCAGGACAAAACAAATCAACATTGGGGAATACAGTCGCTACTAAAACTCTGATCAAATTTGACTTGCCCTATATCACAAGCTATGTAACTGAAAGTGGAATCGAAAGTGAACATCACTCTTTTTAACTTAAAACATCACTGCATAGTCATCAGAATCATTCAGCAAGAAACTAGCCGCTCAAAAGTGCAGTGCTTATAATTATACTGTATTTGGGTCTCGTATTTCCAAGCAAGAACGCTCCACTCAAAGAACATCTGCGAGAACTGGCCATTAGCTAATCACAGAATATCAAGGAAAATCCTGAATAGAATATGCAGCGGGGGACATGAGGGAAATATGAGTTATGCTGTTAAAATAGTGGTCATGCTAACAAAGCCCATCATTTCTTATCAGCAACAACAATAGAAACTGATGGGATTCCTTTATTGGCCTTGAAAGGGATCACTGTAGAGAGTCTAGAGGTTAAGAGCATATGATTAGCCAATTGTACCTATTCACCCTTCTCGCTGGTGAGATTTAACCAGACTTTTAACATGCGGTCGAGTTTAAGAGCAGATACGAATGGAATGAGCAGTACAGTCGCCTCCACTCTGGGCTGAAGGGTGTATAGTGCTCATATAGCGAGAGCTTTGCTAGCAACATCAGCACAGACAAAAAGCACTATTACTAGTGCCAAAAAAAAGAGCAATCCACTTCAAATCAAGCCTGTATTAGCCCCACAAATGTTAATGCTTCTACAAATTCTTATCATATTTTACAAAGAAAACCAAATGTGGAAATAATTAGTTAAGTGTTTACAGATACTTCTATCTAAAACAATAGCTATGTGATATATTCAGAGATAACTTCAAGTATTTCTTTGGCACTCACTCTGGGCTGTAATGTCTCCCTGTTAAAAGCTTACAGAGTGCACCATGTACCATTTTTATTGAAATGTAATATTTACAAGGTCATCATAAAGATATGTCTGCATAAAATGTTCTCATGATAAATGTGAAATGAGGCATGCACATAAAAAGCTTACCAAGTTGCTGTGAATAGGAGTGTCTGCTAAATAACTAATGTAAATGCAAAACTAGTTTTCTTAAAGAGAGCTTGAAGACTCTTTTACTTTGTTCAAATGACTGAAAAATTGATGTGCAAGGTGTGTTACAGTGACTCAGTCATAAGCATGAGGTCTCGGGTTCAAACGTCTTCAAGGAACAACACAATTAAATCAAAGGACTCCACTACCCCCTCCTGTGTACTAGTCATTTCACCTTTAAATAAAGACGATAAATGATGGTACGACATGGAAGACCTTAATATGAGGTCAGATTATAAGATTATTCAGTGTCATGTTGAGCTATTAGTACAGCAAGAGGTACATCCCACTATAAACTACTAAACAGAGCAGTGCAAAGTTGCCACAACTTTAACCTTACCACATCCCTGTGCTTTTTATCCCAAACGGACAGTCCATTATCTACTTACTAACATCACTAGTTATTAATTGTATTATAAATATTTTAGTGGCCAGAAACAAATATCAGCAGTTTCAGACATAAGTGTAGGTATTTTTTATCTTTATGAGTGTATATTATAATGCCTTGTTGCTACGCCTGCTCCCAAGGGTCATGTAACAACGTCATGGCAAATCCAGTTATATTTGTGGTCAGTAATTAGTTTATATTTCAATTAAAAATGCACTTTAATGGACATGAATATGAATTTAAAAATTACCACCCAAAACACACTGATGGACCACTGGTTTCTTTAAAAAATCACATACTCTATCACAGTAAAGGACAATTTATGCTTCTGTGTCAAACCTACACCACAGGCAATGCACAGGTCCTGTGTCAATGCAAACCCTTCGTCATATCCTGAAGCACACCTCCCCGGAAATGTAACTATGTGTCATATCTTCTGCATTTAACCCATATGTGGTAGTGAACACACACACACTAGTGCACTAGGGGCTGTGAACACACACCCAGCACCCAGGGAGCAGTTGTGAGTTCGGTGCCTTACTCAAGGGCACCTCGCCCTTGGATTGAGGGAGGAGTAGAGTGCTGTTCCTTCACTCCCACCGCCCCCAATTTTCCCAGTTGTGGGAATCGATGCAATCCTAAGCCCTCTTCAACTACACTACTACATTGTAGTGAGGAAGATTTGCGATTTAGCCCTAGTGTTTTGACGGTGTAATAGCAGAGCGACGCAGACACAGACACTAAAGCACGAATATAAACACCCACAATGGCATAGGGCACTTGCGCAGGTTGAGTCAACACAGAAGCATACGAGCAAGTGGCTGGGCTTCAGCTTGGAACACTTACTTCAGATTATTCAAAAGATTAAACAAGGAAAATGCTTTAATGCTTTAACAAAAACAAAGAGTAGTGTCATTATTAATGCATTATTCCAACAATTACAGCACCATAACAATCCTTCTTGTTTCTCACGCGTAAGGATTTTAAGCAAACACAGTCTCAAAACATAACCAGGGTCGAGAGGTTTTCCAATCTGTGAAATAACCAGCCATGACTAAAGAAGACACTGTCACCAAGTAGTTCTTTTTTAAATCAGGGTCGGTCTTCATGCAGTCAGTGGCATGTGGTCAGACTCTTACTGTACTTGACTCTTATATGACCCATAATGCATATCCCATCCCCACGCTATACAATAGTTTAGAGTCCCAAGCATCCGTTCATTCTAGGAAGTTCATATCCATAAAGCACTTACCTCTGACAGGAAGGTCTGTGCGGATTTCTGTGCTCCAACATGCAGCAAGTACTCGTACACATATAAAGCTAACCTGCAAAACAAAAGCGAACAGGACAATCGATTTTAAATCTCTTTTTTAAGCTTATTTCTCTCTTTTCTTTTCTTACAGCACATTGGTCCCAAATTTACTAGGTCGTGTGCGCAGGTGGGAAAAAATGCAGTTCAACTGCATGTCACATTCTAGGAGAGAAGGTGAGAGCACTTGAACTATGAGCACTTTTGAACGAAAGATGTGTGGAGAGAAAGTAGGACACTACCAGTCAACTTCGCTGACAATATCAAAGGTGGAGCTGTGATGTAGAACAGAAAGCTTAGTCAAGTAGAATGAGGATAATGTCTAGGCTAATCACAGCAGCCAAAGGAAATCACACATTTTCTTATCTGCTGTGTTCAAACCAGGCAGCGTACTGAGACTTCACATGCCCAAAGAGTATTTAACTCACTAAACACATTATTAACTGCACAATTAACTTCCTGGGGTTACTTATATATCTATAATCTGAGGCATACTTTTCACCTACTCCACTGGAAACTGACATTGATTACATTACAGGAGTGAAGAATGGAAGTTCTGACCCACGTCAGGTCTGTAAAGGGTTAATGGCTTAACATAGTTTATATTCTCGAAAGAGCATTCACTCTTGTTTAAAATCAAAATCGAAATTTCTATCTCAGATCTGGTCCGGCGCAGACTGACAGACGTCCAGGAGAGTACATGCCAAGCTTAACAAAGAAACATCCTGACAGTTCATGAACTTTTTACACACTGTGCAACACTCAGAGACCAGGCTGTCATTTATTTATTTATAAGGTGTACCAATAGATTTTTAAGTGTTCTTGTGTTATATGTATTTGTAACACAAAAAATGCAAAAACCATCCCCTCTTTTTGTCATTTTAATGCAAATTCTACACGGTATTAAAATGATTATTTTTGTTTTATTAAAAATAAAAACTACCATCTAAAACAAAGGTCACATGTACTTTTGGAGGCAGTATTATCCATAATAAAATAACAAATTGCGCCTTTTCCCGTTATATCTCTTAGTTCTGTATTAAGTCTTCTCACAGTGGAAGGTTGGAAAGACACTATGGAGTATGAAGTATTAACAGTGTTAATCTAAAACCCACAATTTTGGTGCTCTACAAGATGTTGTGTTGTTATTCTAAAAACATATATTTGTTGGACTGTCCTGTTTGTTGTTAAATTACCTGATTATATAATAACAAATCGAGAATAACTTGTATGTGTTGTGTAGTATACAGGCTAAAACTCTATTATCTATGCACTGAAGTACATTTTAGCGCTGGAGGACAATTTCTGTCATGTCAGAGAATGGAATTTCATTTAGGCCAGGAGCAGCATAAAATCCCAGACAAGACGGTTACACCTTAATAAAGCTCCATGTGCGTTCAGGGTAAAATCACCAGTGTTAAATCCACTCCTGCAGGGTTTATCCTGTATTCAACATTACTCTATAGGAGCACATTTACTACAGAGATTGTATTCTACGTCTGTACACAACTAGTGAGTTTAGCTGAAAGAGTTGCACTTGCTCCATTTACAGTGGTTTATAGCTGACTGTGGGGTCAATCAGATTGGCAAGCAACCCTCACTATTTTCATGTAGAAAACATATTAATTTTTTACAAGCCCCAAAAAGCACCTGTAAGCCAATGCTGAGGTTTCACAGCAAGGATAAATCACATCCTTGATAGTGAGGTGCGGAGAGCTTCTTGAATGTCAATACGGCTGTGATAGACAGGAATATCTGAGCTAGTCCTGCTTTGTGCGCTGACACTGAGCGCAGGCTCCTTGCTGTGTGTCCAGTCATATCAAGGTAAGCTTCTCCCAACTTAACCTGAGAACACATCTTGACATCTAGCCTGGGGCTCCCAGTTGAGGTTCGTTTTAAACATGAAAGGCGCACAGGCAAGTTTTGCTAAGCTCAAGCACAGACAGCCTAACTAATGAACCTTCCTGTCTTGATTTCAATAATTCACGTGCAGAGTTAAGTTCGGAGATTTACAGGAGGGGAAGACAGTCGAATCATCAGCGCAGGGCGGGAGATGTTCAAAATAATAAAAACACAAATGGGAAATAATGTATAATGCGCAGTACAATGAGTGACAGAAGAAATATATTAAGAGGTTAAATGATAGCACCAGTGCCTAATGAAGAGCTATGTTTAATTTCACATTAAGTCCATTACAAGAAAGATTCTACACCAAAGGAAATATATCACAGCACAAACAAGAAATCATTACTCCATCCTTCAAAAACCCGATGCTGGTAAAAACATCACCTCAGACGTTTACAATCCAGTATAGAACATACGTTCATTCAAGTTCTGATTTATTCCCGAGGACTAATCACACCTTGTGCCTTGTCTCACTAGACTGATCACTATGCAGTAGCAACTTCTGCTGTGTTTGATTCCCCAGGATTTTCAGTCTTTGGACTAAAGCTTTTGGAGCAGTTGTTCGGCAACCGAAGCCTGATAGTCTCATTCCACTGGAGTGAAGTAATGCAAGACCGGCTCAAAGTTGCAATGCTGATGAAACAGACTTAGGTGTTGATAAGCTGTCTTGCTGTATCCCATATTAATCAATCATTCTGAGAAATGTCTCAAGAGTCGTCCTTAAAGAAAATCAGCAAACAAACACAAAAGCAAAATCAGTCCTTAAACTAAAAGCCCCCCTCTGCATGCGCCACCTAAATATTTGGAGTCAAAGGGTGCCCTTGTGAAGCAATTCAAATGATTAGAAATTTAACCCGCACAGAAACCCCCAAAATTAATTGGCTGTTACATTTATGTCTGAGTGTCACATTTATCCGAAACCCAGCAAATCAGACGTTTTTCATGCAAAAGCAGCAGTTTTGTATGCGTGTGCACTTCTCTTTATATGTTGCTGAAAACACCTCTATGGAGGAGGCAGGACCATCTGGAGAAAATCAAAACCATACATTCAGCCCTACGCTGCCTCTTCATTCCTCCAGTAAAACTCTACAGAAAAACCCAAGAAAGTGATTAAGATGTAGAGAAGGGGGAAGAAGACTCTTAACAAAATATATGCTATTTTGCTCAACTTAAAGGGGAAGTTCTCTTTTTCCACATTATCCACTCTAAGCATCCAGGCACCTAATACAGAAGCCTCGCCCACCCTCTCCACTCCTGCTGGATTTCAGTTGCATTGTCCATATCACACATATTGTACACACACCTCTGGGCTGATGCAGACACAAATGTTCCTCATAATGACTTGTTAATGAAAAGGCATACAAGGAGGTTAAAGCTGCGTCAGGACACCTCCCAGACGTATTCACTGCTGTGTCGGTTTGTATTCCTGTTTGTACTGCTTGATGGCAAGCTGCTAAGTGATCGATAACCCGCTGTTGTAACCAAAACAAAGATAGCTTCCAGTGAGTTTACAAAATAGGTCTTTATTTTGCTTTTTTTTGTTTTCACAAAATTGATGGCAACTACTCATTAATCATAATTATAGTTGAAAATTTTATCTAATAGGGCGGCACGGTGAGGCAGCATGTAGTGTCGCTGTCACAGAGCTCCACGGACCTGGAGGTTGTGGGTTCAAGTCCCACTCCAGGTGACTTGGTGTGTTCTCCCCGTGTCCATGTGGGTTTCCTCCGGGTGCTCCGGTTTCCTCCCACGGCTTGGTGACTCAAAAAGTGGCCATAGGTGTGAGAGTGTGAGTGAATGTTTGAGTGTGTATCACCCAGTGAAGGACTGGCGCCCCCTCCAGGATGTATTCTCGCCTGGATAAGCGGTTACAGACAGTAAATGAATGAATGAGTGAATTTAATCTGATCATAATCTGTTTTGCAAAACAATCATTTGCAGAGAAAGAAAGAAATAAAATATTTTAAAACGGCACATAGTTATATTAAAATGATCTGAACTGACTAATGAAAAAATAGATTATCTGAACTGCTAAAAATGTGAAATAGTTGAACTCCTTCTTTAACACTTAAGAGCTAAACACAGAAAAACCCAGTTTTGTGTGCTATGCTTCCACATCAGTCCCTGATCTTAATCTGGCTTCCACACTAAAGTGAAGGCCAAGTTCCTTGAAAAAGAGCAATCTTTAAACCAAATAAGATACATTAGCAATCAAATGAGAGTCAGGAATGTTCACCAAATATCAAGGCCTGAAGACCAGCACACCTCCTCTAATAGTGTTGATCGGCCCAAATTAAGCAATGATTTTTTATTTGCCTCAGGCCAAGATCAGATACAAGCAATACCTAAACTAGTGTATTTATTAACATTTAGCCAGGAACAAGCTTTTTGATAACTGACCTAGAGGGTGCTATAAAGCTGCACTAAATCATCTTTTGATTGAACGTTTTCGTATATTGATGTGTGGTAATTTTCAGACAACACATGCTCATTCCACTAGGAAACAAAGCAATAGAACTAAGACTATAATGAACTTTAATTAGTCTATCAAACGTGATGAACATAAAGAACCCAAATGTTCATCTTGCTACTCTAAAACTATTCAGAAAAAAAAACATCAAATCAACCCACTCTTTACAATGCCATAACAACAACTGAAGCCATTAGCCATTCAGTGTAGTCCAAAAGTGTGAAGCTCAAAATATCTGATTAATTAACTGTGAAATTTGTTGCTAATTAGAATGTAAGATTTTACAATGAAAAAGTTGCAGTGTTTTCTTAATCACAACTTATACATAAGTTGTATGAGCCTCTCTTTTGGGACCGGAATTTTGTTTTAATTTGTAAAACTGACAAAAACAAAACAAAACAAAGAGCACAATAAAAAAGCTGCAAAAACATTACAACTTTCATTCATTCTTTACACCGTCTCATTATACGTTTCCATAAAAATAAGTGATGGCTTCTTCGGTTGAAGGATATGTGCTGAGGGTTCTTCATCTGAAGAGAACAGGTTGAGTTTTATGTATGAACTGAAGGTTTATCTGTCACACTGTGCAAACACACATCAGTAGATAATTGAGATAAAGTGACACTAAGCACTAGGCCTTTAAGTGATACCATGCGTACAGTGCAGAAGCTATATTATCCATAAATGTAAACCAGAACCGGTGTTACGCATTAACACTAATCTTTAACACAGTTAAAGGTACTCTCCATCCCAAATTAAACGTTCAACTTTCCCAATGTCTGCTGGTAACATGGTTACACCCGGTGCTGTAGAAACACTTAGAATCATATTTCCTGGTTAACGATTAGAAAACCCCATTCTAATTATGTTTACTTGGGAAGGCTGCAGTAAATAGCAGCTAGCATCACAGATGTACATTTAGCCTCTTGGTCAGTTGCTAAGACAAGTTGAGCATCATAGGGATGGCCAATTGTTGTACTGTTTTTTCTGCTTTTGTCCATAAATATTTTCTCCAACAAACATTTTTGGACAAAAGCACAAAAGCAATTAAAAGTGTAAATTCTGTCAAATTGAAGCAGCTGAAAGACGCAATGTTGCACAACAGAATATTACTTTGGTTTTGTAAAATTTCCTTATGTTTTCGTTTTTTAAATATAGAAAACATACAAAATCAAAAAGCCCAACCAATTCTTTAAGTGTAGTGCTCATGAAGCATGGGTTGATACAACCTCATCCTGTTATACTGGGATGTATTTTTCTAAGTATTTGTTATTACATTTTATCAACACTGTTGAGCTCTTTGTCACACTCAGATAATCTAAAAATACAAAAAAACATGTTGCTACTGTACCACATACCTCTCCGGACAATGTTAAGTCTACTATTTTGGTGTAATGTTGTGTGCCTACTGGTGTTTTTTTTTTTTTTTAGTCCAAAAATAAAGCATTAAAACTAGCAAAACGTCTTAACATTTAGAGTTCACCACTTTCTGTTAAGAGTCTGTTGATCGTCCTCTAACAGTTATGACAGCAGCTAATATTTTTTATCTATGTGATAGTTTCTCATTCCTCGCAGCAAGACTCATCACACTTTTCAAAGTAAAGTTAGAAATGACAAAATATAGCAGTTTTGAGGTCTGGCCACTGACTTGCGGCTTTAACCACTGGGAAGCAAGATCTGTGTATCATCCAAATTTGTATAAATCCATAGAAATACGATGTTTCCACAGCCACATTTTCCAATGGAGATGGTGTGTCTTGGCTGTTGTGAGGCACCACACATAACACTTCAAGGCAAGATGTTTCACATTAGACTCATATCTGCAGTGTCTTATAGGTGAGGCTTTGTTAACAAACTTCTGTAACTCATTTAAAGTTGCAGCTAACTTCAAAGTGGCCTCCCAGATCAGTGTTCTTGTCCAAGCCAGTTGATCCAAGCCATGTGGTGTACTTCAAACTTGTCACGTTCTGTAAAGTGAAGTGTGCTGAACTCCACTGAATGTTTGCTGTCTGTTCGCTAACAGTTTCATACTGTTGCCCAAATGTGTATATCTCTATCATCACATCTCTGACTTAATCTTTCCTCTCTTTGGTCTCCATCATCTTGCTCCAGAGATGTTTTTAATATTACAGGTGAATTCACAGCAGGTGATTATGTAGCCTAATTCATCCACAAATTGCAGGACTTGCAGGTTAAGAGACACCATACTGGAGGTTTTGAAGGACTATTATAGACCACATGGACCAAGCTTCTTGATATTCTTTTGTACATGATACAGGTTACGTTTTTAGAAGTTAACTTTATACATTCATGAAATAGCACATAAAATCACAACGATATAATCCTTATATTGTTTACATTTTACAGAAGTAGATAAATGTTATACTTTACAACTATCCCCTGTATTCAAAGTTGTTATAAACGAATGTAGTGTGTTTTGAAATGAATATTCAGACTGAGGTAAATCCTAATTCATTCATTTGAGAAAAATCTACGACTGTATACTTTACAAGGCACTGTGAAAAAAAAACGGAACCAGACAACTTTCTGTGATTCGCTGGGAAACCTTTCACCTTCAGGGATTTTTAAAGTCTGTTTTCAACTTTCTACAACTTCTGCAGTACCTTGTGTATTCCAGCCTGACAGCCAGCTCTTAGTCATCTGCAATTAAACCACCAAATAACACCTCAGAACATAAGAAACATCAACCTACCACAGAGCACACCTTTACATTTCCTCTCACAGTCCACAACACTAACAACAAGCCGGCTACTACTCACTAGCCTGAGGGAACATTAGCGTAGAGTCCGGTACTGTGGGTTTAAACAGGAATATGGACCAGTGCTATGTCCAAAGGAGACTGAAATAACCGGAATAACACTGTATCGACATGAAACAACAAAACAGCGGAGAGTTGACTGTAAACCATCGCTCGAACTTTGAACCAGGTCTTAAAACTGAACTGAAATCGCCACAACAACAACAACAACATCCAGCACAAATACAGACTGTCCCTTAACTTCTCCACACAGTCTCTCACAACTAAGTAACACCGAACACAGCTCTGAATCTGTTGGACTGAAGTGTGCACACAGGTTCCACCTGGATACAGTAAGGTTAACACTCAACACAGGGTCGTTCGTCTTAGTTATTTTGTTGTTGTAAGGTGTTTTATCCGCGTGGAACCGATGTTCACATTTGAATGAAGTCAATTCAAAGCAGTGTAACATAATATCAGAGCGAAGCCTGCAAACTTCAGCCGAAACCAAATGAAGCGGACACTCAACAAAGTAGTTATTACAGCGTTATGAAAGTGGTCCAAACGAAAACAAAACCACGGCGAGTTACAGGGTGCAGAAGTTAAAGAGCCGAGCCGGGGGGGCGCGAAAGCATGTTGCTGTAAGAAAACCCCCCTCAAACAATAGTAAAGCCGCACTTTAGAAAGTTGGAGAGCTCCGTTAACGTTAACTCTTAAAAAGAGCGCGCAAATTCACTTACTTTTCTCTCGCTTGACTATCAGAAGGGACGACAGCTCCTTTACCTTTGGCGTACATTGCTGGATTCTGTTTTAAGACTTTTACCCACTCAACACCTGTCAAAGAAAGCAGCCAGGAAAACGTTATATCTCCATAGCTACCCCTTTAGTGTTTTTCCTCCCCCCCCTCTCCTCCTCCTCCTCCTCCTCCATCCTCCCTCCCTCTCTCTCCCTCCCTCCATCCTCTCCTCCTCCTCCCCCTTTCTTTTTTTCACATCTCCAACATTGGCCACAAATCAGGCACAGTTTCTATTGGGGGGACTTGAAACAGGTCGCTGGAAGATTTTTTTTTCTCTCTCTCTCCCTCCACCGCTGTTCCAGAAATTCGCCTACCCTCCCGCCGCAGTGCGGGCGGTGGGGGTTTCTTAAAGGAGAACACACACTCTGTGTTTACTACACTGTGGAGGGAGGGTGGGGGGGTGATCAGAAAAAAAAACATAGCACACTGCCTCAGGCCTTCATGTGTGACTTTCAGACTTTCAGGCAGATTTTTAGGCCTTCGCTCTGAAGTAGAATCTGGCGCCTTTTCCACTGGTGACATGAAATAATTTAACGCAGATTTGAGACAAGGCTTATTTATAAGAGCATAAGACTACACAGGTTTTCTCCCGTTGCTTTAAGAGTTTCCATACCTACTGCACAAAATAACACTATTTGAAGGGACCAAATGACTTGTATTTTTATTTACTGGTCCAGTTATGTTCAAAATGTTGGATCATAAAGGCTCTATGTAGCATCCTAGCTAACTCTGCTGGTTTGGGTTAGCGCATCAAATAATCTTTTATTTTGTAACAGTATTCTAGTCACACATTACTGCTTGTGTAAATGTGGCAGTAGTTAGGTATGTTGGTAGTTTGAATTCCCTGATAGCAAGGAGACGGCAGACCACTGTTAATCCAGCACAGTGTCAACATTTTTATCATAATCATTTTATATCAGGCTTATACTCATTATTATATCTCTCAGAGTTGTTGGTAATATTTTTATTTGTTTGTTTTCCAGAATAAAAGTCTCTGTGAATTTAAAATCTGTTTGAGGAGATTAAAATTAGTTCTATCCAGTACAGGACAGTACTCTGAGTGCTCCAATGGTGGACCAGCAGTGGTCTACCGTCAGTGGTGTGCCAGCCTTTTTATGCCAGTGGACAGTATATGCTCGCTGTCTGGGTGTTGTCTAACTTCTATGTAAAGATGCAAGAATGCTTTGTTATATTTTGCTAGGGCTCAGACACATAAAATAGAAGCCATTTCTTATAACATCATGGCTAAAAAACACAAGACCACATCTGCTTATTTTCTGCCAAAGATGCTCTCATAACAGCCTGAACATTATTTTATTGTGCAAACTATTGTTGGTGTAAGTTGTTTGTGAGCTCGGTATAGCCATTCATTCATTCATTTTCTGTATCCACTTGATCATATTCAGAGTTGCAGTGGGTTCAAAACCTACCTGACTCACTGGGCACAAGGCAGGGGCACATTACACAGTCACACAGTTGCTCACACATATGGACACTTGTGAGGAGCCAAAACACCTTCTAACATGTGTTCCTGGACAGTGGGAAGAAGCCGGATCACCCTGAGATAACTCACAGAGACACAGAGAGAATGCACCAAGCTCCTCACAGGCAGTGATCTGAGATGGTGTTCGAACACTACCTGTTGTGGCATCATGCCTAAAGAGACTCTATAAGCTGTATCCTTTTTACAACATATACCAGGTTTTTATTATATCACTGTGTACCAGAGGGTGGGCAAAATTATTATTATGTAACAACATCTTGTGTGTTTCCCAAGAAGAAGAAACATTCAGCGACCCTCCCTGATACATTCACTAAGATATTAAGCACACTAGGGAAGAAGAAAAAATGTGTTATGATTTTCATTGCATGTTGACATTAAGTGCTGTATGATTATATTTATCAGACTTTGCTGCCCCAGGCCCTCATCTGTGACTTTGAGGCTTTGATATCAAAATTTAGACCCGTGTTCTAAAGCAGAATGTGTAAAAATCTAGCATACTGCAGCTTGATGACACAAAATTATTTAAGTGTTATACAGCAATTTGTAAGATGATGCATTTATAAGAGCAGACATCTGCCACCTCTAAAAATATCCTTTTTTGTGGCCGTTGATCTTGCTTCTGTTTACATATGCAGCCTACGCACTGCATTTAAAGGAAAAGACCCTCCATTTTGCCTTTCTCTAAGAGTTTAAAGTTTATGGAAGAATTCACCACTGTGTGACAGATGTGAGAAAGGCATCTTTTTTTAGAGATTTTTTTTAACTGAATTTGAAATGGCTCCATATTGCACATATAATACATAGAGCATAAAAGCCATTATTTTATGCCATATGTAGAGCACTGTAAAAGCAGTTGGGAGTCATTTCAGACTCAGCCTTTATGTCTGTGTTGCAAGACTGTTGTAACAATACATAAAAGCTAAACCGCAATGGGCTGCACAGTTATACGAATATGATTCACAAAGGGGTGGTGATGTGGCCCCCCCCAACACAATCTAAAGGCCATTACTGCACTAGAGTGGTTTATTTTTCTAGAACCACACATCCGGGACAGTTAGTCCTGCTTATAACCACTTCTGTGTCAAAACAATTCATACATTATGCAAAAATAAGTTATCCCAGATTACTAACAAATACGACCTATATGTACATACAGTTAGTCCTTCAAATACATTGTAACAATAAATAAGGTAGTTATAATTGGCTAAATTGCTGCTTAGACATGTAAGCATCAGTGCAACTATGCTATGCTTCAAAATGACTGAAATCTCAGAAACAGGTAATTAGGAAGTTGAGAATTCTCGTTTTCAATTGAATAGGCCTCACAGTAATCACTGGTTTTCTTGTTTGAATTGTCATTACAATACACATTGAGAAAAAGGTTGTAGACACCAGCTAGCATGAATAGGAAAGTTGATCACCCCACACCCCCAACTTCCTGCAGTAATAGCCTTTTTCATCTAGGAAATCTTTACACTAATCATTGGAAATGGATTGCTGTAAGGAATCTATTGCATCCAAGTGGTACTGGACGGAGCTCAATCACTTGAGAGATCACAGTTCCTCTTCTCCACAGTCCATTGCTAGAGGGCTTATAACTTAGGCTCATGCAGTTGGTCCAGAGAGTCCAATTCTGTGGTTGGTGATTCATGACTACATCTGAAAATAGCTGAATTCACTGATAATAACAATGGGTGTCCACTAATTTTCTGTATTTGCGGTTAGCTACGTTGGGACAATGCAAGCTGTAAGAAGTGCGATGCAAATACATTTGAGCTGAACTGAAAATGGCAAACAGATTTTGCCATTTGCCAGTTTCAGGGTGAACCTAATCTTTCTTGAGTCTCTGGATAATTTTATGCAGTCACTTCTGCAGTTTTTTATTTCGTTTTAGTAGATTCAGTAGTGACAGCTAATTGATTTCTTTAGTGACATCTAATTGATGTTGAACATTAAACAAGGCTGAGTGGATTGTACCGCCAGAATGCTGGCTGTTGGAAACAGATCCACTCCAAAAATAGATTCTACCTTGCAGTTAATATTCACTACATAACATAGCTATATAACAAAACAAAATAGTGATATCTACTCACACTTTACCTTGAAAAAGGTCAAACTTTCCAGAAATATGTTGAACAATCTTGGAATTTTCTTGCAAACATCCCACAGTGTTTTCACATTATAAGATGTTCAACTGAAACCTTCAACACTCAGTGGAAGATGCTTCACCTTACAGCGGGACAGTGACCTGAAATATACTACTAACTTAAGGAGTTTTTCTCCTGACCTGAACCCAACTGGTTGTGCATTCCATTTACTGAAGACATGACCAAAGGTAAAAAGCACTCGAAAGAGACAGGAACTGAAAATAGCAACATTACAGCAAGGAAAAAGCAACAGCGGGAAAGTGGACTTCTCTGAGTCAGGTCAGCAGATTTCAAGCAAATATTGATTGCAAACTACATTTGTACTCAGTTTTGGACACTCTTGGACAGATCATGTATTCTAATGATTTCTGAATTAACGCACCCTCTACAGCAAGCTTTTTAGAAATATCATTTTCCATCAAATATTAACGTAGAATAGAATGCCATGCTGAAAATATAAAATTGTGACCTGGAGAAACGTTTGGACACAATTAGACACACTCCAAATGCCCGAATATTTGAATACACGTTCTAATTAGTGATTTCTGCAATCCATTGTGGTTGTTGCACACATTGCTTGCATAATATCGATATAGACATGCCCTGACCAGTAGAATGGGACACTCTGGTTCAGCAGCCCAAAGCTAAGCATCAACTTGAGGGCTATAAAAGGTCCCTTCATTGAACTGTGGAGATATGGAAGCTCCATGCAATACATTTGGGATGAGCTGGAGTTGTGTTTGTGATTCAACATCAGTACCTGGCCTCACTAATATTTTATTCATTATCTGTAAGCGCTTATCCAAATCAGGGTCTCGGTGGGTCCAGAGCCTACCTGGAATCATTGGGTGCAAGGCGGGAATACACCCTGGAGGAGGTGCCAGTCCTTCACAGGGCAACACAGACACACACACACACACACTCACACACTCACACCTACGGACACTTTTTGAGTCGCCAATCCACCTATCAACGTGTGTTTTTGGACTGTGGGAGGAAACCAGAGCACCCGGAGGAAACCCACGCGGACACGGGGAGAACACACCAACTCCTCACAGACAGTCACCTGGAGCAGGAATCAAACCCGCAACCTCCAGGTCCCTGGAGCTGTGTGACTGCGACACTACCTGCTGCGCCACCGTGCCACCTCACTAATATTTATGTCACTGAATGAAATAAAATCGTATCTGCAATGTTCCAATGGTTCAAAAGGTGTAAAGCCTTCCTAGATGTTTTGAGGCTGTTGCAAAGGGAGGCGAATTCCTTTTTTAAACCCTTGATTTTAGATGAATCATTGAACAAGCAGGTGTCTACAAAGGTTTAGAATGAATTAATATATACAGTATATTAAATTAAGGCCTGGAAGTTTTAACAGGCAGCTTTGTCTTTATACTCAGCAAAGGACTGTCTAAATAATCCGATTTGTATCATATTTATTAAACCCAATTCAAGATATGCCACACTGAGCGGAACCCATATGTTGAATCAAATGTGGCACTGTGTGGGGCCCAAAAGAGGAAACCCACACGACCACCCAAACCCCACACACTCACCCCCACCCCCACAACTCTCCAGTGACTCAAGTCTGACTCACAGCAACTCTGTGATCTTTCACACTCCCTCACTCCAGCTTTCTGAAGTCTAACTGGCTTTATTTGCTGCCACACGGCAACAAGCTTGATATCCTGAAAAGTGTCCATCCTCCCAGACCCCTGCCTTTAATCAATATGTCAGTATAACAGTGTCTCTGTCACTGGCTGTCAGAGAAGGATGGAGGTTTTTGCACCCTGTTATTCAGCTTTTAGCACAGAGTTACAGCCACATGCAACATTAACCCTACAGCAAACCACCGGTACACTTTAATAGCCTGGATGTTCACAGATAATAGAGCCGCTTACCATACCTGCTCGAGGTAAAACAAACTGACAAAGTGTTCACATTATATTATCATCCTCATATTATGGGGTTTACATTTCTGACCTCACATCCAACCAGTCATGTATTCATTCACTCACAAGAGCCTCAGACCACCAAGAATCAGCCAGAGGGGTATAAAGCCCCTCAAATTAGGGCTGTAAAGAAATGCTATTGTATTCTCTGGAGCAATGGAACCCCATCCAATAGCTTTAGGAGGAACTCAAATGGAGTTTATGATCCAAAGCCAAACATCAAACACCAGATCCTGACCTAAGTAATGATTAATCAAATCCTCATTGCAATGTTTTAAAGGGGACATATTATACCTTTTTTTAAACAAATTAGAATAGGTCTATGGACTATACAAAACATGTTAATGAAGTTCTATGCACAAAATCTCACATAAAAAGATCTAACCAGCTATATTCTTGACAGTTTCAGTCCCTTTCAGAATGAGCCGTTTAAGGGCTCTGTCACTTTTATGCAAATAAGCTGTTGCTGGCCACACCCCACCAACTTGTAAAACCAGCAGACCAAAATGGCAGATCTTCAAGTAATATAGTGGGTGGGGCTCTGGTGAGGGATTGGCAAGTGAGGGGTGGTGCCAGGGTAGTTCTATGCAAATTTCCTTATTGTGAGATCATATAAGGGAGTCATCCAGGCTTGCAGAAGCATATGATTCCTGACACCAAAATCTTTCAACTGACTCACAGAAAACCGAGCTTGGAGTGTTTATACACAGCAAATTCACCAATGTTAAATAAACACTATTAGTGTTAACACAGAGAGTGTTAAATTGTTACACTAACAGTGTTAATTTAACACTAACAGTGTTGATTTAACACTGGTGAATTTACTGTGGAGGAGCGGTAGAGACCCATGTGGAAATACAAATGTATGCAAAAAGTGAGTTTTGCATAATATGTCTCCTTTAATATCTTTTGTAAAGTCTTACCAGAAGAGCAGTCACTTCAGCAGATGGGGGATAAATAAAAAATAATCTTTTTATTAGCCCTAATTTTAGCGGGAACATCAGATTAGACGAGAACACACTCTAGACAGTGTGCCATGGCACCATACAGTTACGGATCACTTTAAACAGATGCACATCTTCTCAGAGCTGTACAGTGTGTGGCTGAGATCCTAGAGGATGCGCAAGCCCATGTCCATGAGCCTCTGCATGCGACGCTTATTCATGACTCCCTTTCTACATCGCCACTCAGAAGAGACGTTTACATGGATCTTACCAGAAGTATGAACCAACTTTAGAAAGGACACTTCCAACAGAGAAAATAAGTGCATGAATACGGAGAACAAAGAAAAGCAAGGACGTTTAGAATAATAGAAAAGTAGCACAAACTTGCAGTGCACAGGTGACCTGGCAACCCACTTCTGTGAATGTTGGGGAGTTCATTAATGCATTGAGATCAGGTGCAGGTGATGGGAAGTGGTGGAGCAGAAGAGAACAAGTCAGGAGGGGAGGAGTTAGTATGGAGTCTCTAGGGGTGGAGTCACTGTTACAGTGGCAAGCTGCAACACATTGCTTTGATAAAGACGTACACGTACTGATAATAATCAGAGGTGGAAAATTACATCCAGAAACTAAAAATCCTTCCCAGAGTAACAGTGGTTATACACTAGGTATTGGAACATTTACGTGTGGACAATACTTAATTCAGCCATGAGACCATCTGCAAGGTCAGGTGTTATTAGATAATTAGTTGTGAATCACAAAACATCACACCAGCACCACCCATCACTTCAGAGAACACACAGCTCCACTGCTCTGCACCCCAGTTCTGAGGGGCTTTATACTAGAATATTTTGTGTTTTATATGAAATTCCTAAATTCCATGAATCAATATGAATGTCTCATGTCGTTTAACCCTTTAACACTGGAAGCCACAGCTCCATCGTTACTCTGTCCCCTGTGCTGATCTGCTGAAAGACTGCTGTAGTTTTCACACTAACCAGAAACACACACTTGCACACACACACACACACACACACACACACACACACACACACACACACACACACACACATACACACACACAAGCTGCTGGCCCTTTAAGAGGCAGCCTTCAGTACAGCTCAGACTGCAGCCTTCACATTCACATGTGTGTGTCTTTCTCTGGGCTGAGACATAGTCCCATGATGGCTGGGTGTGTGTGTGTCTTGGAGTGTGTGTCTGTGTGTGTGTGTGAGAGAGAGAGATAGAGAGAAAGAGAGAGAGACAGAAAGAGAGAGAGAGAGAGAGAGAGAGAGAGAAAGAGAGTGTGAGAGAGAGAGAGAGAGAAAGAGAAAGAGAAAGGGAAAGAGAAAGAGAGGTGTGCCTTATGCATCCCACAATGAAGCTGATCTCACAGGGAGAAAGAGTAAAGGGTTGAGATTTGAAAGGATTGATGGATATTTTATATGTGGATATCTGACAGTTGAACTTATACATAATATAATCTTATCAAAGACCTATAACTCTTTATTTGTTTTGTTCTGACATTCTGGGCAGTTTGTGTTCTCCTCCAAGAGTGTTGAGCTGTCCCGTTGTTTTACCAGCACTTTGAAAGGAAGTAGTGACTGGCTTTAAATATCTCTGAGGGAAAATGTGCCTTCACTCTTCTTTTTTTTTTAAATCAAAAGTAAACAGCATGTTTTCAGCATTTTGTGACTCATGCAGTTGTTTATGCAGTGACTCAATCCAATTCTAGAAATGCAAGCCATTGCCATGCCTCGTTTGCCTCCACTGTTAGCCTCTGGAGATTCCATGCCAGTTTCCTGAAGGTATTTCTGACTCTGGAAAATGGCAGACCCTCAATCCTCATTTTCAGCATTTCGTTAATATTTTTGGTAACTGCTTCATCTTTATCAGAGCTGCGATGAGTCCAGAACCTACCCAGAATTATGGGTGCGATGTGTGGAATGCAGGAGCACACTGTGGACAGGGTGCCGGTCCATTGCCGACCTTAAGTTTTGATCTAGAAAAGAATGCTGCAGGACATTTAGGACATGGTCAAATCCTGAAATGCATTTCAAAGTTTCATGACACTCACATACTGAGGAGCTTTTGACTTTACATTTGCACAGTTGGTGGCTGGGGCAGTGAGTTTGTCCCATTTTGTTCAACACACATCGTACCTGCAGATTCTTAAACAAGTGGACATTAATGTTATGTATGTAGAACACATACACACACACTCAAAGTTTGGAAGGGTGGGGGTGGGAGTGGGTGAGGGACAGAATAATAGGTAGACTGGAGGTTGTTCTGTTGTACAGGAAATTATTGTGTTATGTTTTGTCATCCATTGCCACTCCACTTCCCCCCATCCCCGTTTACCGAGTGTGATTTTGATGGGAGGTTAATGTGAGAAGCTGAAATGGTAATAATGTCTCGTTTCCTATCACAGAGCAGAGCTGGACTACAGAAAAATAAGGCTAGTGATATCTGATGGCAGAATATCAGCTATGTTCTTCTGTGGCATCTGAGCTGCCAATATCTGTACTCTTCTCTTCAGAGCCTAAAATACTGAATGGTGCCCAAGCCATTCTCCAACACTCCCGACTCCCCAGCACCGCCCCCCTCTCCTTTTCCTCTCTCTCTTTCTCTCTCTCAGTCTCTCACAAAGCCGCCCACGTTTGTGTGCTTGCCAAACCCAGTAGCCCACACAGACGCGCGTGTGTGTGTGTGTGAAGTCTGAAGTCCCGCCGCCTCCCTTTTACCAATCCATGCCCACAACACTCCTGCAATGCTTCTGTATGACCCCACTGTGCCCACGGGGAACAGTGTGCATGTGTGTGTGTGTGTGTGTGTGTGTGTGTGTGTGTGTGTATGTGTGTATGTGTGTGTGCTAGGAATTTAAGCAGAGAAACAGAGTAATGGAGGTTGTCACGCAGTGAGGATGAGGCTTGTGTGTTGCCGTTTCAGGCTGGAACTGAATACTGCTGAAACATAAAGCACACACATCTCAAATTTTCATCAGATTCAGGAGCTTATTCATGCTTTATTGGTCATTTATTGGATGAAACCCCTCCACAGCTATTAAAGAGTTCTCATGTTCTCATTTGCCTTTATTACATTCTATTCTGAATAATGAAAAAATGACCAAATTCAATAAATAAATAAATAAGAGAATAAAAAAAACCACCCTACAACCAAATATTAGTAATAATTAGGGGATGGCAGTTGATCCAGTTTTGATAGCAGATGTTCTGAGAGCACAGCAGGTAGTATCACACAGAGCCAGGGACCTGGAGGTTGTGGGTTCGAGTCCCGCTCCTGGTGACTGTCTGTGAGGAGTGTGGTTTGCTCTCCCTGTGTCTGCTTTGGTTTCCTCTGGGTGCTTCGGTTTCCTCCCACGGTCCAAAAACACACGTTGGTAGGTGGATTGGCGACTCAAATGTGTCCGTATGTGTTTTTCCTTAATCTATAATCACACACCCCTGGATGATATTTTAGGACCTAATACAGTAAATATCTTACAGATTGCTCCTTTAAGGTCAAAAACAGTACCTTTTAGGTGGAATGGAGTATTAAGATTAGCAGCTGGCCAGAAAAGAAGAAAAAGTAATTTCAGTCTTTTGATGTTAACATTTTTAAATGGTAATTTCTTGAAAATATCTTAGAGATCATTCATTTTCATTGTCTGTAACCGCTTATCCAGTTCAGGGTCGCGGTGGGTCCAGAGCCTACATGGAATCATTGGGCGCAAGGCGGGAATACACCCTGGAGGGGGCGCCAGTCCTTCACAGGGCAACACAGACACACTCACACTTTTGAGTCACCAATCCACCTACCAACATGTGTTTTTCGACTGTGAGAGGAAACCGGAGCACCCGGAGGAAACCCACACAGACACGGGGAGAACACACCAACTCCTCACAGACAGTCACCCGGAGCCAGAGTCGAACCCACAACCTCCAGGTCCCTGGAGCTGTGTGACTGCAACACTACCCTTTCTATTTCTCTATTCTATATCTCTAGTACTAAAATATCTAATATTGTGACGTGATGTAATCTTAACATAGACATTTTACCATTACCCCTTACATACCAGCAAATATGTGTGTGTTATACAACAATTTAAAATATGTTCATGTTTTGAAAAAATATATAACAAAAACCTCTGCAGAACACAGTCTGTTTCTGCCGTCAGTAATGTGTATGCGAAGTTTAGCAGGAGATGCTGGGAAGAACAGTGAGGTCAACCAAGGGACAGGCTGGGGGGTGGAGAGAGAGAGAGAGAGAGAGAGAGAGAGAAGAGATGGACAATATCATATTTTTTCCCTGCAGCAATGTGAAAATGACTAATGCATTAGAAACAGTTAACATAATTCAATAAATGTATTATATAATTAATTCAATTAATACCGGAATTAAAAAAGGCACATGTACGAGTTTCAGTTTCCTATTTAAATAAAATATTGCACTATATTTACTCAAGGTACACTTCTGTCAAATCATTTACAGTCACTGTTTTCATTAAAACAGCCCAAACATGTTGTTAATAAATTTATTGTCTATTCATTTTACTTCATGTTTCATCCTAATCAGGGTTACAGTGGGTTCTGAAATCACAGGGCACAGGAACACAGGAACCCAAGGACCCTGGAGCTGCATGTCAGCGTCACTATTGTGCCACTATGCCTAAGACATGATTCCAGGTACGCTCAGAAGGTAGGAAGGTTACAGAAGGTGAGTGAATGATTTCATGTTGCATGTTTATGTAAGGAGGGAGAGGAGGTAGTGTCGTAGTCACACAGCTCCAGGGATCTAGAGGTTGTGGGTTCGAGTCCTGCTCCGGGTGACTGTCTGTGAGGAGTTTGGTGTGTTCTCCTTGTGCCTGCGTGGGTTTCCTCCCACAGACCAAAAACACATTGGTAGGTAGATTGGCGACTCAAAAGTGTCCATATGTGTGAGTGTGTGAGTGTGTGTCACCCTTTAAAGGTCTGGCGCCCCCTCAAGGGTGTGTTCCTGCGTTGCGCCATGTGATTACGGGTGGGCTCCGGACCCACCGTGACCCTGAACTGGATGAGCGGTTACAGACTATGAATGAATGAATGTTTATGTAAGTTATACTGCCTTGGCCTTATGATCTGTTGTGTGTTTATTTGAGGGATAGTAAACTTGTATGGCCAAAAATATTGGAAATATAAGAGGAATGATGAAACTACTTGTACTTGAGCATGACACTGATAGAATACTGCTACACCATGACCATGAGTGAAACCCATCAAGACATTACATTTTGGATAATGACTGTTAATCTTTACGTTTTATGTTAATGTTTATGTCATGAATATTAATGTTTATGAGGGTGGCATGGTGGTGCAGCAGGTAGTGTCGCAGTCACACAGCTCCAGGGGCTTGGAGGTTGTGGGTTTGATTCCCGCTCCGGGTGACTGTCTGTGAGGAGTTGGTGTGTTCTCCCTGTGTCCACGTGGGTTTCATCCGGGTGCTCCGGTTTCCTCCCACAGTCCAATAACACACATTGGTAGGTGGATTGGCGACTCAAAAGTGTCCGTAGGTGTGAGTGAATGTGTGTGTGTTGCCCTGTGAAGGACTAGTGCCCCCTCCAGGGTGTATACCCGCCTTGCACCCAATGATTCCAGGTAGGCTCTGGACCCACCGCGACCCTGAACTGGATAAGCGGTTACAGATAATGAATAAATATTAATGTTTATATCCAATACATCATTAACACTCATGAATCAAGTTAATAGCTTTGATGCTGTTTTCATTCTTTCTGTTGATTATAAGAATTTAACCTGGAGTCTTATTTGTGTTTGTATCAAATAAATTCATGTAAATATATGGACCCATGCTAACTGCTTCACTACTGAGAGGAGAAATGTGATATTGTGCATGGATGAGCCCCATAGTGTGTGTGTGTATGATTTTGGTGTGTGTTGTGGGACAATAAGGAGATTGAAGGAGGCTGACGTGACCTATATCTCCACTTTCATTAGCATAGCCCCCCCCCCCCCCCCACCCCCCACCCCACACCCCAATGCTGCGGCTGATAATAAACCGAGACCCGTGTCACCAGGGTGGGGCCATGTGAGAAGGACATTTACATTATTTACATTGGGCCTTTTGTTTGCCTTCTCCTGACCCCTCCTCCTCCTCTTCCAGATGGTTCACTCTCAGATAACCCTCATGTGCTGACAGCTTTAATAGACAAAATGAAGCACTGTGTTGTTCTTCACTGAACATTTCCTCGGATCCTTTTGATGAATAAACTGTCTGTTTTCTTTTAATGTCAATAATGTAAGGGTCCACGCTTTGGCCCGGTTTCAGATGATTAGCAGTAGTAGCATCAGGTATCATCATTATATCAGGAAACATTTTCATATTAATAATTAATACATTATTTGTATATGTAAACATTTTTGGACTGGACACCTGTATATCATACATTTCTTCTGAAATCAAGGGCATTAATAGACAGTACGCCCTACTTGCTGCAGTAACAGTCCCTCCTCTTCTGGAAAGGCTTTGGAGTAGACGTTGGGACATATCTGTTAGGTACTGATGGGATGTTGAGTATGTGGGATGAATAGTTCTGGATCACAAGCATCACCCAAATTCATCCTAACTGTATTGGATGGCGTTCAATCACTGCAGAGACTGCAGTTCCACTGTTCCACTGCCAAATGTCTGGGGGGTTATGCCCCACATTAAAAAGCTAATATCTAAGTAAATAGCAGGCAGTCTTTTTAAATATATGGAGATATATGTTTTTGCCCTGATGTGTGGTGTAGAAAGATTAAATACAGAGGGTTACCTATATTAATGTGATCCTGGAATCCTAGACTGTGGACATTCAGTAAGGAGAGGGCTCTGGTCACTGAACCTTGTTTTTAAGTGCACTAAACATAGACGATACAGTGTTAATCTCTCTCTCTCTTTCTCTCCCTCTGCAGTTGTTCCCTGGATGGCCATTAATCACGAATGAAAATAATGGATGTTCTGCACACTGGCAGAACCATCTATTATCATGCTTTCTCTCTCTCTCTCTCTCTCTCTCTCTCTCTCTCTCTCTCTCTCCCCTCTTTCTTTCTCAAGTGCACAAAATACATAGTATCAGAACCAAATACTCTGTTCAGAACAAAATGCAGGTACTCCTGCTCCGTGCTAATGGTGCATTGCTGATGTACTTCAGTGCTGTTTTCATGTTTGTGAAGGAGACATGCTGGTCAGTCCCAGAGCCAGAACGCCCCGCCACTGGCTCTTATGACTCACAATGCCAGCGGATCTAAATCAGCTCAGACACACAATTATTAACCCTGTATTCTCTGCCCGCAAGCACAGAGTCTACGATACAAGAAAGAAAAACGATCTAAAATCAGAGAAAGCCATGTTAGAGCTTCTCACTCTGATAAACAGTGTCATTCCCAGCTGAATAAGTCCATGCAGATTTATGTGGTCGAAATTTCAGCAACATACTTTTAGTTAAAGGAGTAATAAACCATTTTTATGACCAGAAAGTAGCTAAATATATTTATGAAATTTATTATTTATTAGTTTTCATTTTTCTGGTTCTTTCTGTCCCAAATAGTGCCCTACTCTGTACATACTGCACTTCACAGATTATAAAACTAATACCACTGCAGCCAGACAGTAGGCTATATGTTAAAAAAGGGAGAGCTGAATGTTAAAGTCCATTTAAGTATTTTTATTATCTGAAATATAATACACTTTTTGGATAAAGAAATATTTCATATTCAGCCTTATTATTCTGGCTGTGTAATCGCATATTGAAGCAGAGGTATAAATGCTCACTGTGGAGTAGGACACTGTGGTGTAGTTTATGTGTTGATTCAGTGCAGACATATAAATTGGTCTTAGTATATCTGGGTTGAGCTGGAGTGTTTCTTGTGATCCAGAATTACTCAACCTGACCTCTCTAACGCTCTTGTGGCTTAATTCCATCAAATCTTCATAGACATGTTCCAAAATCTAGTATAAACCCATCTTAGAAACGCAGAGGCTGTTACCACAGCAACACGAGGACTCACTGACAATGTACACTCTTCATTTAAGAAGAAATGTTGGCTAAGCATGTGTCATATCAGTACCATTCAGGGCCTTCTGTATATAAGCAGTGCTGGCTTTTCTTTAGGATGTTCTGGGTGTTCACGCTCTTCAGACAGAGACTTGTTTAATGAGTTAATTGCTGCTGGGTAAGTGATCCGGGGTGGGGGCAGGGTCAATAAAGAGAGGAGCCACCACAACTGTAGGCCTGACCTGGGGCACTGCAGTGGGAGCACTGCCCATCCCCCCCACCATTTTCTCTCTCTCTCTCTCTCTCTCTCTCTCTCTCTCTCTCTCTTCCTCTCTCTCTCACGCTCTCTTCCTTCCACCCCCTCAGGAGACTGCCTATGTTTTAATTGAATGCGCTCACAGTGCTCAAGACAAAAAAAAAAATACAACAACAGAAAAAAAGAGGGACGTACACTCCATGCACCAAAGCTGCGTCCAATTACTCCAGAGGGGAGGCAGGGGGGAGGGGTGAGACTGGAGAGCGAGGTGAGAGCAGAGATTACGACCCTGAGAGATTACAGCCGAGAGACTGAGAGTCGCCTTTAGAGAGCCGTCCAGCAGTCCATCTCCACTGTCCACAACATCTCTTAATAAACGTCTTAATACAAGGCTAAGACCACTGCCCATATGGCAGTCATCTGAGGCTTCTGTTGTTGTTTTCCTCTTCCCGTCATCTCCCCCTTTATTTATGCCTCCATTCATAACCCTCAGCAACCCCTACCCCACCTTCTCTGGCAGTCCTCCATAACAGTGTCACAATATCACTGACATGTTTCCCTGAAACATATTTCCCACTACTTGCACGATGATACCGGATGCATGCAGACACATAAGTAGCAACATCTAACAAAATACAGTCCTTAAATCCGAGCTCATCCCAGCGAAATTATTCCAACAGCCAGTCAATAACGAGACCTCAAACTTCCCGCAGAATCTGGAGCACTGCGACTGATAATCAGCCCAGTACGCTGGGTTAGGTCCATGTAAATAAATCAAAAATAATTGTACGCTTGATCCCAGTATTTCTCAGACATCCAGGCAATTAAGACTAACAGAATCTGGCAATAAGACACAATGCTCACGTCAGAACCAGATTTATGATTCGAGAAGAAAGTTCAGTGCTGAGAGCTTGCAGTGCCATGTTACAAATAATAAATGTTATTCTAAAAGCTCTTTTAAACCAACATTTCCAAAAAAAAAAAGCTAAATGAAATCACTTTCATAAAAGCATCTTGAAAGATTTATTGAGACAGACTAAAGTCTATTATCCTAGATGTTCCACAATGATGCCATGACACCCTGGTTTATCATAAACACAGTTTTGCTTAAACCATATACACTACTTATGTACTCTTCCACACTCATACACTTTTTAGCCTATTCTCACCCTGTTGTTTTATAGTCAGGACCACCATGGAACCACTACAGAGCAGGTATTCTTCATTCTGAACTGTGAACAGTGAAACTGATGTGGCTGTGGTGTGTTGTGCTGGTACAAGTGGATCAGGTACAGCAGTGCTGTTGGAGTTTTTAACCTCCTCAGTGGTACAGCTGGACTGAGAATAGTCCACTAACCAAAAATATCCAGCCATCAGCATCCTGTGCTCACTAATGAAGGACTAGAGGACGGCCAGTTCAAGCTGTGCAGCACCAGAAGAGCTACTGTCTCTGATTTTCCATCTACAAGTGAACCAACAAGATTGCTGTGTTTAACAGAGTGGACACAATGTTTAAAAACTCTAGCAGCACTGCTGTGTCTTATCCACTGCTACCTGCACCACACACACTACCTCACCACAGCCACGTCAATGATCCACTATCCAAATTATACCTGCTCCATGGCGGTCCTGTGGGGATGTAGGAAGCTATCAACGTTTGCAGAACAATGCATGTAACATTCTATAATTTTAGAACTCTAAAGTGCAAATATATGAAAATTGAAGCTGATAAAATGGTCAGTGAGTGCAGAAACAAGACATTCATATAATCATTATGACTGATTGGTGTTTAGTGTACGTAGAAAACAAAATTCAAATAATAATCAACACTCTGGTTGCTCATGTTTATGAAAAATTTATGGAAATGCTTTGGTGTGCCCTGTGTCCATGGAGTGCAATCAGAATCTGTGCCATAAAATATAGGATACTATAATCAGTCCTTCTTTTTAAGCAACATGATTACAAATGCATTAGTGTTGTACAGTAGTGAAAGGGAGTGTTTGACTGCTGTTGTGAGCCTCTAACTGCTTTTAACTGAATTCAGGTAGTTGGTTTTTTCCAGTCCAACCTGTTCAGGTGCTGTACAAAGACAAGAGTACAACAGACATATGTGTATGCAGTCCACAGAGCCACAGCTATTACTAATACACTAAGCCACAATAAAGTTAAGGATGTTTACATGTAATTAGCACTATGTGCTCAACTATATCAAGATATATATGTGTAAATTTGTAGTGAAGGAAGAAACAGTTGGCAAAAGTGAAATGCATTCATTCATTGTCTGTGACCGCTTATCCAGTACAGAGTCGCGGTGGGTGCGGAGCCTGCCCGGAATCACTGGGAGCAAGGTAGGAACACACCCTAGAGGGGGCGCCAGTCCTTTGCAGGGCATTCACTCACACCTAGGGACACATTTTAGTCACCAGTTCACCTACCAACATGTGTTTTTGGACCGTGAGAGGAGCACCCAGAGGAAACCCATTTGGACACAGGGAGAACACCCCAAACACCTCACAGACAGTCACTGTAGCGGGATTTGAACCCATAACTTCCAGTTCCCTGGAACTGCATGATTGTGACACTACCTCCTGTGCCACTGTGCTGCCCATGCATTATAGTTGACATATTATATTTTACCCAGTTAACACATTTCACTGAGGTTATACCACAAGGTAACACACAAGGATCAGCAACACAACAGCAGTCTACCTCTGTCTACACAGTTCTGTTCAGAACAACTGGCTTCAGTGACTCTACCTTTAATGGATAATAATCCGCACACTGTTCACCACAGACCCAGCAAGAAGTGAGGCACAGAGGCTCAAATTTTTTGGCACTTTTGCTCTGTTGTCTTTTTTCTCCGCCTTAGTTTTGGTTGGATTCTTATGTCTCCACTCTCTTTTTTCACTGATTCTGTTATTTCTCAGCTTCTGTCATTTTTCCGCTCTTGTGTTTGACTAGTTATGTTATTTCTCTGCTTTATTTTTGCTAATTGTCCCACTCCATTCTCATTTATGTTTGATCTTCTTATTTTTCCACTTTTGCATTTACTGTCCTTGTTTGATTCTCTCGTTTCTCCACTCTGTTTTTCCACATTTTTGCTCAGTTGTCCTTTTACTTTGCTGTTGTTGTGGCTGTTTTACATGACAGCAGGGATTCCACATTTTTGTAATATGGTAGGTCCTCCACTAAAGTCATCAAGATAAATAAGGGATTGAGTGAATGTTATATATTATTATTTGGAATCAGTGTCTTTTTAGTGTCTGTTAGAACAACTCATTCTACCGCTCACAGATTTCTGAAGCATAACAGTATGTTTTCATTGCAGAAGGCATAATTGTGAAAGAAGCTTTCTGCAAGGGTGAGAGCCTAGTGGCTGACCATCATGCATAGCTGTGGTCATCCACCTACGTCACATGCTACGATGCAACATTACACTGCTGTCCACCCTTTACTCTTCCAGCAGGTTTTCTTTCTCTTTTGGCCAATGAATATTCGTGTGCTTCTTTAGTTTTACTCTGGAGCTGTGAAGCTTATGTTGTTGGAAGATTTCTGTGAGCATTTGTTTGCATTCAGCCATAAGAACAATAATGAGTTTAGAGTTATATGAAGCGTCTACAACCACTGGACATTATGCATCAAGTTTTGTTCTCAAGAATTGCGGCATTGTCTCTGCTTTGGGTTAAGGTGGATTCAGAAATTCCTCTCCAGACTATCCGGGTCCAAACACTCTGATGTCGGTCTTTGGGAAAATATATTCAAACACATTATATCTACACTGTAAAGCTGAGAAAGTTAACATAACTCAAAAATAAAGGAAAGGGTTGCCCTAGTATTTTTAAATGCAAAAACTCAAATGTGAGAACAATACATCGCTCATTTACTTTAAGTGCTTACAACATCTATAAGTGCTTAAAACAACTAATTTCTGTAACTTAATACTAAAGTATTAATAAGTAAGCAGTTTTAAAGGCTAAGCACCAGCTATATGAAAGTATCAAACAAATAAATACAGTGGATTTTGAGTTCCTAACATGTTATTTCTTACTAATTCAAGGAATAAAGTCTAAAAGACCGTTGGTCCCCCCCCCAAGCGGTGTTTGGAAACTCTAATAGGCGTCTTGCATGTGACGTAGATGGTGGACAACAACTCTAGAAGTCGCACTTAATTTAATGCAAAATGACAAAAAGGTGTGTTGCTTTTGGCTGCAATAATTCAATGTACAGTGGGACATCTGTGCACAAATGGCCCAAGGCTTCCCCAAAGTATCCAGAAAATGGACTAAATTTGTCAACTTTAAACGGGCACTTTGGAAAGGACAATCCGCTCACTCCGTTATCTGTAGTGCTCATTTCACTGGCGCTTTTCCAACAATATGGGCATGTAAGGACACCAACGAAAGGTGTTCAAGAGCCTCTGTAACATGGAGGTAAACAGGGTAAGGACACTTACTTCGCCTGTTTTAGTTGGTGTTAGTTAACGTTAGCTTGACTTGCTAAACTCGGTGGCTCAGATTATACTCGGCTACGTAGCTGCATTACGGAGGTTTATAGTGTCGGATGAATTCGAGTTCGACTTCGATCACATTTACAAGAATAACGGTACCTCTAAATTTGAGTTTAGCTTATTGCTAGGCTATTGTCATGAATAATGTTGGTTATTTAGCTAGATACTGTCATAACGGTCAGTCATAACGGTGTTTTACCGCGGCGTTGTTCAGCTGTTGTCCACCAGTGACGTCACGGTTGCGTTCAAGAATTTCCGTAGCGAGCTCGGGTTTTTCCGTCAGTTTAATAAAATTGTCAGTTTTAAAGCAAATTAAGCTGCTATTTTCATTTGAACTCATACTTATATATGTCAGTAACTAAAATAATGTGAAATATTCATGGAGGTCCATTAAGAGGTGCTTAGCCTTTAAGTATTTTAACTAAATATTTATTTTTGTCTAAACTTTTTTTAGGAGATATTTCAATGTAACAATAAAGTCATTAATTGTCTGCGACCACTTTTCCAGGTCAGGGTCATGTTGGATCCCGGGCTCATCCACAAATCGTGGGAACAAGGAACATACCTTGGGAACACCCAGTCCACCACAGGGCATCACACACTCACACATATAGACACTTTTGCATAGCCAGTTCACCTACTTATATTTACGTTTTTGGGCTGTGGGAGGAAACCAGAGCACATGGAGGAAACCCACACAGACATGGAGGAAACACACTGAACTCCTCATAGTCATTGACCTAATGTGGGGCTCGAACCAACAGGCCCAGGAACAAGAAGCTGTGTGACAGCAACTGTACCTGTTGCGCCACCATGCTATCACTAAAATAAGCAGTGAAAAACCAGACACAAACTTACCTAAAATTTCTAGGTCTATGACTTAAGACATGCTGCAGACACTCATAACATTTAAAAGCAATGTTCACAATTTGAATCAAAAAATGATTTAAAATTCAGTAAAATTCAGAGAATGTTTCCTCACCATTTGCTAGCTCTCCAGTCTGTGTTCACTCTGACTAAAAAAACTTCTGAACGTAAACAAACAAAAGAACAGCAATTGCCCAGAACTGTCAACATTGCCTTTAAGTTCAGTTAAATCTATCATACACAACTATTTTACTTAAAACCACAAACAGGAAACTACTAAATCAAAACATTAGTTTCACAAACTCAAAAAGAGGAAATTATTGAAGATACTTGATTTGTTATTTTGAAAATATGTTGTTAGTACAAATCAATCCAGTTAATCACATCAAGGTCTAAAGTGCAGCCTTTTCTCTACTTGTTATGAATTACAAAAATTACATACTTAATTTGAAATGGTCCAACATTAACTTTAATGTACACTTTTGCTCATTCTCTCACAGTCTTGACTTGGATATTACCCACAAGATTTAGTTGTCAACTCAAGTGCTATAGCAACTGTCATTTGCTGGAATGAACTTTTAGAAATGTGTATACGGGTTTAACTCACTTTCTTTGGAAGATTTTTGTATGTATTAGCCATTTGAGGGTTAGGTTTATGTATTACCAATATCAGTGTGTTATACAGTATCAAACAACACATATTTGTGAGTACAAACAGCTTGAGGTGAGTGTGTGATGGTTGCGGCATTCAGTTTGCACAATGCTAATTAGTGGAATATTAGCTTCCATTACTTAATAGCTACATTAGCATTGTTGGTTTAGAGCAATACTGAGGACCAAACCAATAACATTAAACACTAGTTTTGGATGACTGATTATATTTAAGGTGGAATCTGAAGGTTCAGCAATTACAAATAAACCAAATCAGGATTTATATATTTTTGCCTCCCAAATACATATTTTTGACATCAGTACAAACAACTCTGGCTTGAAACCAAATGTAGAGTGTGTATAGGAACTGATAGAGGTTCAGCATAAGAAAGAAGCAGCAAACTGTGGTCTCCATAGTGATAGGAGACAGGGTTGGGGGGTGTGATGAAATTCTGTGGGGGTGGAGGGGGACTGGGAGAGGGGGTGGTAGCTCCTCTCCATGCCTCGTAATTAATTCTGCTTGTGGGGGCTGAGTTTGGGTAGGGGAGGAGCTAGGATAATTAGGGATTAGAGGTTATGTTGTTCCATTTTTGATGGGATTATTTACACACTAGTTTTTAATTACTGTGACCTAGATGTCACTGAATGCAACCTCTAACCACATCTGAGTGGGTTTTTGGCCACAGCATTCAGCTAAATGACCCAGCCTCGCTAATTACCTGCTCATCGTTGTTCACAGGTTTGGAGTGTGTGCTTCATTGAGCTGGATTTGTTTCTAGCTCCTGTGTTCACTTTCACACCTGATTATTATCCCTCAGGAGTGATTCCACTTCACTCTGGGGTCACTGTGTTTGTCAGAATCCTTTACTGTTCACACTGTGGTCATTGTCAATAACATCAGTTTTACTGCCTTATGCATTTTTATGAAGGATTCACCTCAAAAATAACAGTTCAAATCAAACTTGATTTGTTTACCTGGTCTTATACTAAACAAATCTTGAATATTCTGCAGACACAATGATTGTGTTTGTAAGATGTGTACATATCTTATTCTGATCTGGTTAATGCTAAGCACAGAGTCTTGTTTTTAATAAAGATTAAACGTGTCTTGACTCAGAAATAAAAACTTTTAAGGGTGGACTGAATCCTGGTGATGATGGATAGAAACATGTATTTAATGTATTATGTTTACAAATATATGGAGATTTTTAAATTAAAATCTAAAAATGTAATTTCACCCCCCAAAGAAAAAAACTTAAATATTAAGAAGTTTGAAAATGGCATTTGATAAAGTTTTTTCTGTTTTTGGGGATAATGTTGTATTCAAGGTTTGGTTTAGACAATCTCTTTGTTAGCTATCATGTATGTAGCATATTAATGCTTAATATTTTCTTAATATTTAATGCTTAATTTTTTTGGTTTGTTTGATTTTTTTTATATAAAATGACAAGTGACAGTTAAATTTTTGAATTTATTGTCTGTAACCAATTCAGGGTTGCGGTGGGTCCGGATTGTGGGAGGAAACCGGAGCACCAGGAGGAAACCTATGTGGACACAGGGAGAACACACCAAACTCCTCAAAGACAGTCACCGGAATGGGACATGAACCCACAACCACCAGGTCCCTGGAGCTGTGTGACTGCCACACTACCTGCTGCACCACTATGCTGCCCCATGACAAATATATATTACACAAAAATATCTGTACATCTTCCAATATATAATTCAATTTGATAAATGCAGCATTCAAAATCCATTCTCTATTTACTTCTAATGTTTAAAGAAGGAAAACGTCTAGTTTAGATTTAAATGTTTATTTGTGCTCTCAAAAATTTCCCCAATTTAAAACAGATGTGAAGGCTTTCTTCTGGAGATCCAATGAGCAGTAAACATTCGTTTTTAGCAGAATGTCTTTTCACAATATTTACAATGTGACACATATTCAACACTAGCCATAGAATCATATTTTAGAGCCTCTTGTGATTTTCACAACCTATGAAAAACCCTCTGTAAACTTTAAGAAAAGGTCCAAATCGCATTTACACTAATGTATTCACCTGCTCTGTAATGGATCTGATCATGTTGTTATTGTTATTGAATGTGTCGCCTGTCAAATAATGCTGACGGGAACATCTGGGCAAATCCGTAATATCCCATAAAATCAGCAACTCACTTTCAGTCATACATTACATTTATAGAACCAGTTCTGATCAAAGTAACACAGCTCAACCCCCATTATTTTTCCAACTATAAAGAAAAGTTGCATCCATTTCAGAACGACATCAACAACAGGCAGTCAGGAGATGCTGTGTAAAAATGCAGCCGCATGTTAAAAACCATGCTGATACTCAGCTAAACTCAATCACTGCAAACCCCCCAGGTGCTGAGACAGCAGCATGTGATTCCACTGAGCTCTAACTGCCACAACCACCCTGCTTCCAAATGCCTCTGTTTGTCAATATTGGCATATAGGATGTTGCTTTTCTTTTCCCTACATCCTCTCTCTCTCTCTCTCTCTCTCTCTCTCTCTCTCTCTCTCTCTCTCTCTCTCTCTCTCTCTCTCTCTCACTGTATCCCATGTGGGGATAGAGAGAGAGAGAGAGAGAGAGAGAGAGAGAGAGAGAGAGAGAGAGAGAGCAATGTGTCAGTGAGCAGCTAATCCACACAGTCTATTTGCCCCTCTTGTTTTGTTTGGTTTCTAATTTCACTGCTGTTGGAAAATTACACATAATTGCAGCCTATAAATGCTAGCCCCGCTTTCCTCTAGCAGCTCTCCCATCCCCCTCAGCGCCTGTTCCTCTTCCGCTGGAGCCAATAAGTGTCACTATTGAAGAAATTCTGTATCCTGAAATTGAAAGTAACCAAGCACATTGAAAAGGCAAAATCCATAATCCACAGAGTGACAGACCCAGTGTGAACATACAAGCATCTGTAGGCTTACAAATATTACCAGACAATAAAGAAACAGGTTTTCTAAAATGCTAACATGGCCAAGGATGATTTAATGTAAGGAAATTAGCCTCTGATTGGCTAGTCTTCTTTTAATGACATTATTTAATATACCCTGTACATACAAGCAACAATCATGTCTTTTAAATTATTTCATTCATATGTTAGATTAGCTGAATTTCATCAAACCCCTTGCTCCCATGCTGACTGGGGGCTATCCCTACTGTAAAAAGCATACACTAGAATAAATATGGACCTGAATAAATTCCATGCTAGCCTAAGCTTGTCTAAGCTGGTTTACTTTGGTCTGTGTTGGTGTAGCTGGTCACCAATGTCGTTTCATCAGCATACCAGCATCCAAATTGCAAAAGGTTTTGTTGGTAGGTATATACTTTCTTATACTAAAATATGTTATGTTTTTTTATACTCATGTTAGCGGAGATGCTTGCCCCTGTAACGCAACAAAAGTCCCATATATCACTCATTATGCCCCCCATAAAATATACATACTTAGATTTTAAAGAGTAAGTTTACCAGGCATGCTAACTAAGCCACCAGGCCACAAACACATAGTAGACTAAACATACACAAATAGTTGGTTAGCTAGAAGAAATGCTAAAATGGCTAAAAGAGGCATTATCAAATACATTTTAGCCAATTCCAAACAGTCATTGGAAGCTATTCATTTAGTAAAATTGTGTGAAAATGTTTTCCATAGGAAACATTAGCAACACATGTATGCTTCCTACTACATATTTTAAGCTAATTTTCTGTATCCATTCCTGTTCAATGAGCTGTGTTCTTGCTACAGTAGAGAAGACAAAGGTCAGGTCACCTGTAACTAGAACTAGCTAACACTCCACCCAGAAACACACACTTCATATTTCCTTAAGGCCAAATGGTTCAGCATTCTTTCAAGGGCTCACATCTTTTCGACTGAGCAGCGGCGGCAGTTTTGTGAATAAGACGAAATGAATTAAAAACAGAAGCTAGACAGTGCAGGATCTTGGACGAGAGCCACTTTAAAGCTAAGTGAAGTGGGAGCAGGGAGAGAGAAAAAGAGAAGGAGAGCAGTAAAGAGGTCATGAAAGTGGTTATGAAAGCAGCTCTGACCTAATCTGGTGTGTTTATGGCTTTTCACAGTCACAGAGATGCATGATGGAATTAGAGTGGGCGGTGGCATCAGATTGCAGCCCAGAAAACAGACAGACAAGATCCTGTGTGCTCATTTTTTTTACATATATTAGCAAACAATGTAAGAATTAAACATGACCTTTATGGTGTACACTGGTTGCCATTTAACATATTTATTATATATATAGTTATATTTATTTATATATAATTCTGAAAAAAAAAACTTTTCTGATTTTTCTGAAAGATGTTTATGTGTATTGAATTTGACCCAAGAAATGTACTTTATTATTTCATAAATAAATTAATTAATTTAAAGAATCATTATTCTTCAACTAGCAAAGTCACCATTTTAAGTCCTATTGCAAGTGTCCACTTAAAAGGCCCATATTGTACATTTTTCCAAAATTTTACAAATTTTTCTCTGAGGTTCATTTGTATGTAGAGTCATAATGCATTTCACATAACAAAAACACTTTGCCAAAACATATCCGCAGTCCAAATTTGTCTTTCACAACATTTGCAATGGACAACAAACACAACTATGTTTTTTACTAGCCCAAAATAGCGATGTAGCGATGTATAATAACATTTTTTTGTAGATGGTTGTTATCATTTTAAAGACATTATTTCTTTTGCCCATCTAGAATAAGATGCTTCAAGCTAATTAGCCCACTACCCACTTTCAACAGTGTAGCGATTAGTAGACTATCAGCAGCGGTATGTCAAGTGAAGGCATGAGTACTCGATGCACTTGTGCCATCAACAACAACTCGGCAAAGCACTGTGCACAGCCATTAAAATTTGTTCATGTTTAGATTGTTAACTATTGAATTCATCATATTTAGCTCAAGGCCTACCTCTGGACACATTTAGATTATAGCACCACTGACAAATGATATCCTCAAATAATGTGGCAGATAAAAGAGAGATGTAAGAAATACAAAGAACAGCAGACATACAGTTCTGTGCACAAGAGATGAACCATGGTTTGTTTTGTTTAAATTCTGTTCAAAGACATGAGATAGAAGTAAATTATTACATATTAGAAAATTATAAACATTTATTTATCAAATAATGACAGAAAATCTCAGTGTTTTAGTATAAATTCAAATCAATCAGCATTTAATTAGTTTTAAATCATTCATTGTGTTATTGCTCTCTACTAGCATTTTAATGCTTTTTTTTTTATTTAAATATCAACCCTAAAAAGAAATATACTGCACGGTACTTAGCTGCACTGTAAAAAAAACCTGTGTAAAATAACTGGCAGCTGTGGTTGCCAGAAACTCACCGTAAAGAATACGGTCACATTTTTGGCAATCATACATTTTACATTTAAGAATTGTTTTGTTTACAGTATTTTTCTGTAAAAAAAAAAATAAACAAAAGAAAAAAACAGATATACACCATTAAAAAAGCCATAGTATTTGCATAAAAATAACAAAGAATCATTGTTTTGCCATGAAATTAACATGTAAATTGTGTGACAAATGAGAGAATGGAAACTGAGATATAGCCATATGTAGATATAGCCAAACCGCATTCTATATTCAGTCCTTAAAAGGAGACATTGCCGAAAGGATCAAAGAAATATGCGGTATCTGGGTGTCACACTCCAGCACTCGGAACACAGTTTGATGGTGAACTTTCACCAACACACACACACACACACACACACACACACACACACACACACACACACACCTCATCATAACATGCACAGAAACACACACACACACACACACACACACACACACACACACACACATCCATAAAATAATCACCCCAATGCAACCCAAAATCAAAAATCCTCAAAGACAGAAAAAAAACAAAGAAACTCTGAAAATCACAGAAAATATGGAGAAGCAAGGCATGCTGGGAGCTCCCTAATGAGTCTCAGTTCCTCCCAGTACTTGGACACTTGTACGGCCCCTAATGATTTGTACAACAGTGAAATAATGTATTTTTTACAGTAAAGGGGCGTAAAAAATTGTATTTGGGCTGATAAAGGTATTTACAGTATTTCACTGTTACAGAAACTGTTTTCAACCATTTTAGAGTTTACAGTCATTTACTGTCATGGTTTTACAGTTTTCCACCATAAAAATTGACAGACATTTTTACAGTGTGCACGCTAGTTGGCTAATGCTGCTCAAATGAGAAATAACTTTAATGGTCATAATATGTTTATATCTGCAGAAAAAACAGAAGTATGGTCAGGAATACCAACTTAGCTCTCTACTGTGTCTGCATGTTTAATCATGTTAAACAAGTCTGGTTTAAAGGAGAGAGATAAAGTTCATTGGTATTGACTGTGTAGGAAGCCATGTTGATTTTACACCATAAACTGAGTTCAAATTTGAGAATGCTGAGTAGAATTCCCAGCTGAGAGGTCATTTTCTTAGTTTATTCTTTGTTAATAATTGGGAAAAAAGCTGGTGTGTGTAGCTGTATTTATATTCAGTTTTTGAGATATCTATGTAATTCATGTCCAATGGCCTTTTGACTGAATTTTTAAAATTCAACACTGATGTTTTGCACAATACTGTATATAATACTCTATACAGGGGCAAAATCTGTCATATTCTCTCTGGTTTCTGTATCTGTGGTGCTACAGCAATTGTTTCTGTTTTTGACTTGTATATACTACATTATGTGTGTGGAGCCTTTAGACTACCAAGATACAACAAAATTGAAATATCCCTTGTGTCTGGTAAGTCTGACCAGTTTTAAATAGATACTTGGCTGATAGTCAGTCAGGGATTGATATAATCATTTTGAATGATAACTGTGTACGTGGCACTGAATGAGGAGCTGCAAAACAATAAATTAAGCAAGCTCAAATGAAAAGACTTAATGTATTAGTCATATTACACAGCATGATTTAATTTTTCTACAATGTTTGGCATCAACTGCCCCAGTAGTAGTTTGCAGTGAAGCTTAGTATTGATGATGAGGCTGATGTTCGCATAAGCCATTAACTAATCCTGCAGTATGTCTAGAAGGATATAGTTATGAATAAATAGAAAGTGCAGGATGGTGTAACAGATAATGTCATTGCACACAGACCCACTTTCGGTGACTGTCGGTAAGGCGTTTGGCATGCTCTCCCTTTGTCTGCATGGGTTTCCTCCCACAGATTAAAGGTATGCAGTTTTAGGTGGAGTGACTGTGAAATTGCTCATAGCTATGACTGTGTGAGTGAGTGATTGCTTGAGTGTGAGGTGCCCTGTGTTGGACTGGCACTATGCAGGTTGGGTTCCTGCCTTGTATCCAATGACTCCAGGTAGGCTCTGGACAAACAACAACCCTCAGGATGATGATTAAGTTCTTACACAAAGTGAATAAATGTTTTTTGAATGTAGTAGTATTACAATTAACAATTCTTCTTCATCAGGTTTTTGTGAGATCTTGCTGGTCTGGGTTATATCTCTTTCAACAATGCGCACAAAACGTAGAACTAGCAGCTCCCATCTCAGGAAAAACATTAAGTCTGCTTAAAATATAGCCCCTTTCACACATGAATGGTAATCCAGAAATGTTCTGTGATTACCTGGTGGATCTCTATGTGTAAACACAAACATCGGTAACATTCTTACCAAAACTTTATCCTGCAAGCCCCCTAAAGGAAACCCAGGGTAAAGTCAAAGTGAGCACAGGAAGAGAGACACTAATTTTCTGGTGAATCATATTATGCCTCTTACACTTGCTGCACAAGCGCTGCCCATGCCTAAAGCATGCAGAACATTTCTTGTTCTAAGAACATGTCTGACATGGAAAGTCTCCCACATGTGTGAAAGGGCAACTCCAGGAATTTTCTGGACCTGATTCTTCAGAGTTTCTGTGGAGTTCATATATGAGTATAGCATATGTTAGTAAGTTACAAACAGACAGATCTATAATTTTTTGACATCTAAAATAAAGTAAATGTTGCTTATTTATTTATGGTTTATTTGATGCTACACGTTTGAAATCTACCTCATTTGCTCTTGTGCTGAAAGTGACCAGAAGTCCATCTTAGCATTTAGCATTGTTGACTTTGTTTCTCTGGGTCAGGCCAGCTAACAGGATCAGCCTTTTCCCTTTCAGGGCCTCAACACCCCTCAAACCACACACACATACACACACAGACCCACACACCTCCCCCATCTGAGTGGAGGAGTCATGTGGACAAACCACAGGCAGAGAGAGATACACAGAGCCAGCACTCCACTCTCTGATTAGCAATGAAGAAACGCCATACACACACATGCACATACGCTTTAGCACATACACACACATTTTATACATCTCTATTTTCAACACATGCAGTCATATATACTAAATATATATATATATATATATATATATATATATATATATATATATATATATATATATATATATATAAATGCATTTTCCTGAAAAGTTGTGACAATTCTAAAAATGCAATGCAAACTAAAAACAGAGGCTAAATAAGACTGCAGATGTTATACATGTGACACTTCTGTTAGGCTCCACAATTAGCTGGTTTACCTGGTAACAAGATAAGAGTATATGAAAAAAGAGAATACAAAGGCTTATTCTTTGCAAAAAGAAAGAGTCATGGTTCATTAATTTATGCCAAACTTTGTGAGAGTTTATAATATCATAAAAAAGTTTAGGGATTGGGAAATCTGCAGAATGTGGGTAAGCATCGAGACCATGGGCGGTACTATTGGAGAAACGGTCAGGCTGTCGTGATGGATGCAGCCACATAGGGAGTATGTTGGAAAATCATTGTCACTCATCACAGTCCACTACATCAAGAAATGCAACCTGATTATGTATTATACATAGAAGAAGTCATATAATAATTTTGTGCTGAAACGCCATTAAGTTCTGAGGTGGACCAAAAGATGGTGAAAACGTGTTCTGTATTAAGTCCACGTTACTGGTTTCCTTTGGGAAAAATTTATATTGAAAAAGCCCATCAAGATTTTACCAACATTAAGTGCAAAAACCAGGATCTGGGTTTATAGACACAGGGTGTGTGTGCTGGACTGACCTGTCTGCAGTCCAGATCTGTCTCCTGCTGATAATGTATAACATATCATGAGGAGGAGAATCAGAGAATGCCAGCCACACATGGTTCAGCAGCTCAAATCTTGTATACAGCAAGAATGGGGCAAAAATTCCATTTGCAAAACTGCAACAATTAATACCCCAACAGTTGATTCCCAAATGATTAAAAGTTATAATTGAAAGAAAAGAAAGAAAAGAAGATGTGACCCAGTGATGAACATGTTGCTCTCCCAACTGTTTTGAATGTTGCAGGCATCAATTTCATAAACAATTTTTAACAATTAAGTTAATTACTGAAAATACACACAAAAATCATTTCGTTTTCCTTTTTGTCTGGTTTATGTGCATTACAGATTACAGTTTTTCTTGTGTTTTTAGCAAGTGTCTCAACTTTACTGGAAATGGAACCCATATATAACATATAAACTAATGGCATAGTTCACGATTGTAATCAGAAAACACTTTTTTTTAAATAAAATTCAGATCTTTCCTCACCATTTTGCTAACCCTCCAGTCTGTTTGCATACTTTAAACCGCTGTTTACGAATGTGTGTGTGTCTCTCTCTCTCTGCTTATGGCAGCTCATTGAGTTTTTTAGATATCAGAGCGAACTCCAAACATTGAAAAGCACAAGCCAAAACGTGTATTGCACTATTGCTGCTCCATAGGTGGTTAATATTGACTTATTTTTGCTGTTTTGGATCACTTAAGGTGGAAATGTCTCCAAACTCGGGAGAGTTCGTTTATTCGTTTATTATCTGTAAGCGCTTATCCAGTTCAGGTTCGCGGGGGGTCCAGAGCCTACCCGGAATCATTGGGCGCAAGGCGGGAATACACCTTGGAGGGGGCGCCAGTCCTTCACAGGGCAACACAGACACACACACATTCACTCACACCTACGGACACTTTTTGAGTCGGCAATCCACCTACCATAGTGTGTTTTTGGACTGTGGGAGGAAACCAGACACAGGGAGAACACACCAAACTCCTCACAGACAGTCACCCGGAGCGGGAATCAAACCCACAACCTCCAGGTCCCTGGATCTGCGTGACTGCGAAACTACCTGCTGCACCACCGTGCCGCCCTGAGACTGCTAACTGCATTACAGAAAATGTTACAAAACTTAACAACTCTAGTTACAAATGAGTTTCTGTGATAAATCATGCAGTGAATAAAAACTTAGAATTGCATTTCCCAGTGTCCAACTTTCCAACTATTTTGACAAAAAAGTTGAAGACTTAGATGTTGGTTGCATTTTCCTGCTCCTGACCACCTAACAAATATATTCCTAACACATTTATTGACATTTATGAGGTCTGGGCTCTGTGGTGGCCACTGTTCTGAGAACATCAGCAGCTTATTTCTTTTATTTTTTGACAGTTTTCTGTTTCTTTCATTTTCCCAGTAAAAACTACTAGACAGCTACACACTCTTTCAGACCCATGTTGCGGAGCTGGCGGATGAACTAAAATAGTCGTATATATTTTTTTAGATGTGAAGCATAATTTGAACTCCTGTTTAGGTCTTGTTTATCTGATGGTGACCGTGTTGCTGGACTACCGTTGTTGCACCGCTGTTAGAGGTCTGAATTTGTCTGTATATTTTAATAACTAATCATTTATGAAACACATTTCAATTCACTGATAAAGTGAAAATAAAGGGGTGGTCCCTGCTGCTTGCACTGTAATTTATAACACAGTGTTCTTTATTGTGCCAAAACCACACACACACACACATACACACACACACTTGCATACTTACACAGTGACGTATGTGGTAACACACCCTGCTGCCTTGCATACTACTGCTGCTCTCCCACATACACACCTTAATAAACCCATTACACGCTCCTTATCCTCAGAGTTTCACATACACACATTGTTGGCAAACTTCTTTCTCACATATTCACCTGGGCACACACTCATCACTCGCTCTGGCACTTTCACATAAACACACGCTCAACTCCCTCATAAGTACTTTGTAACCTTGATTATTGTGCATACAGCAAATATTGTATATACAGTACACTGTACACTGGGCCCCATTCACACATGCTACTGACCTCGACTACACACACATGTGACTGCTTACCGTGGTGTTTCTGTTTCTTCACCGGGAGAGGTTGGTACAAAGAAGAAATATGCTTAAATGAGTTCAGGGTGAATTAATCATATAAACATGGGTTTTTATAGGCTTGATTTAATTAATATATATAATTCTTTTCATCCTGCAGTCTCATTTGTACATGTAGATTAGCTAAATATATTTCCCTTTATATTTATAACATTTTACATACAAATTTACTAAGGTAAACAACAACAACAGCAATGTAAATACTACCACTACTAATAGTAATAACACATCGCAAGATTTTAGTAGATGACTACAGGGCAGAATGGTATCATATAACAAGAGTGCAGGACTAGACCAATTCAGCTTTTACCAAAGCATATTTTCCATTAGCCAATCAGATTTCAGAGATTGGTTAAGGAGCTTTTCACACTGTAGAATTCAAGTAGACATTCGGAGCATGATGCAGCTTTCCTATTTGTGGGTCCTGGGGTTGTTGGTTCGAGTCCCGCTCCAGGTGACTGTGAGGAGTTTGGTGTGTTCTCCCTGTGTCCGCGTGGGTTTCCTCCGGGTGCTCCAGTTTCTTCCCACAGTCCTAAAACACAGGTTGGTAGGTTGATTGGTGACTCAAAAGTGTCCGTAGGTGTGAGAGCGTATGTGTGTCGCCCTGCAAAGGTTTCCATTTTGAGCCCAGTGATTCCATGTAGGCTCTGGACCCACCATGACTCTGAAGTGTATAAGACAATGAATTCATTAATTAATTTATGAGATTCACAGATATTATGTATTAAAAAGTGTGTAAAAAAAAGAGAAACATCCTGAACAATGGCAAAACCACACCGTATGATCCAAGTAAATGAACATGTAAATCTGTACATTGCCTTTGGAAAACTAATTTATTTTCATGTTATACTATGTAAATGCAATGTCTATTTACAGTCTACTCAGGCCACAAGCACAAATCAAAAGCCAACCAAATAAAGATAAAGTGACAATTCGAGAGCAAAGAAAACATATTTTTTTTTAGTATTTAGCCTTGATATGATTGATATAATATAATTGATTACTGATATATCTCCAGTGATATGACCTACTAAAAAATATCTATGATAAAACTATTCAGTAACGACTATGGAAGCATTCAAGCATTATTCAAGGTATGTGGCTATGAAAGTGAGGTATTGAGGCATGCTGCAGTTTTAAGGGATTAACTATGGGCTTTCAAATCCTACATTTTCACATGAAATTTTTGGCAGGGTCTGTCCATGGCACCCTTCAGGGCTTATTAAGTGCCGGCGGTCCAGCCTAAAGCCAAGCATGAGTTCCCACGTCCAGTGCGGGTCTCTGAGGGTTGTGCCGTCCACTCTATCCACAGCCCGGGCTCAGCCACTTGGCTCCCTGGCCTCTTAATGCCTTTGGTCCTTTTTGTCTCATTTCAGTGCACACTGATTCATCCATTGTGTGGAGCGGGTCTGCAGCCCGGGACGTTCTCCAGTGAAGCTGTGTGCCAAGCCTCGCTGCTCTCCGTCTCTCCTCCAGCTCTCTCTCTCCTCCTCAGCTTGCTCCACACGTACATATTCATGTCTGTTTGCATATGTGTTGCATGCATAAGCGTATGCAAATTGGACAGAGAGCACATGGCTCTCGCATGGTGCTTTTTGTTGAGGAAATGCTTTGTCAAAGCGGTTTGCCCAACATGCCCATAACCTTTAATACACACAGTAATACAAAGTTCGGCTTCCTGGTAAAAATGACATGCCGTCTTGATGCCCTAAGTAAAAAAATCCACACATCCTCTTATGTGACATTCTTTCCTCAGAGATTTCTTTGTGTTTGCTCAGTTTTTTATGTGAGGCAAAAATATAAGTGTAAAATATAGAATGGGCCACATTTTATCATCGCTGTCCAAAGAGAAACATGCATTTCCAAAATAGTACGTTTATAATAATAATATATTAAAATAATTACAGTAATTCTGTTTTTTAATAAAAATAGAAAATTTGGGCACACTATAAAAGGCAATGTGCCCAAACTTCTGCAAGTGAATGCCTTTTTTTAGACAATGCAGTTTTATTTAGAAAGCAGAAGTTTGTGGTCCTAATATGGCCTTTATTTCAGATTTCACTTCCTCGTCATTGAAAGCTTCCTTCTTGGTACCGCTGTACTTTCCCCAAAAAAGGTCTCAGCTATCTCGTGGCCATTCATTATCCTCCTAAATTCTCAAAAATATCCAGGAGTAAACTTTTTCTTGTTATATACATGGAGAGACTGTGGGCAAACTAAGGGACTGAGGAATTTATTCTAGCAGTAAATATGTTTATAACCACTTTTAATGCTTTACACTGAATTCTAGGAATGAAAATTCAAAGGCAGCAGCATGTGACTGAAGGCTCTGAGAGCTATCTTGACACATTTTGCTAAAATATTCCACAAACACTCGCAAGCAGAGTGAATTTAATACACTCCAAAAGCAATGGCATGTACATAAATACTGCCAACCTCCATGTCATAGCTAATGAGGACCAACAGTAGCTTCCAAATGAATGTTGAAGCACTCTCTCCTCCTACTTCTATCAAATCTCCAGCTCTCCTGACTCATCAGTGCGCTAGCCACTGGTAGGCCTCGTCTGTGTGATCTTTTTAAAGGCGACCAAGGGCTGAACTGATTATCGTCTCGGCAGCCAGGTCCCCAAATAATGAGATTTGGCTCAATTAGGCTTGCTCTGGAGGTGTGAGAGTGAAGTGGAGAGGCTGGAGAGATGCTGGACTAATCCACACACGCTGGCTGATCTGAGGCCAGTGGATTACAGCCCGCTGCTCTGTTTATCCCACGTGTAAACCAGCCGCCCGCGCCGCTCACACCTCCTCTGAGATAAGATCAGCTCTGGGAGGGTGTGGGGGGGCTTGATGAACAACAGGACTCAGTCTTTTTCTAGCACTCAAGCCATCCAAGGCCTGAGTGTGTCTGTCTGCTCACAGGAGCATGATGTTACATGAGAGGAGCGGTGGAATTCGACTGGGGGAATGAGACAGGCGTTTGTGCTGATGTTATCGCTGGATGTATAGGGCAGAAGAACTCAGTGTATGTTTGTGCAAAATTATCATCTCCTTAAAACCATCACAAGTACACCATTTTCTCAATATGTCTAATATATATTCATGGCATTTTATAGACTCTCTTACAAATTTACTCATGTTACAGCAGTAGGCTAAAGCAGCATTAGGATTCTTGCCTAAGGACTCATATTGTAGCAAGGTGTGGTTGCTCGAGTTGTGAATTGAACCTCAGCTTGCAATGTGGATGGCAGTGGAGTTGCTTCTTAAGCTGCACCTACCACTACATGTAGGCCATCCACCAACGCGTGTCTGAGGTTGCCTGTTCTTTTCTTTCATTTTGCACTAGACCTGTGCAGTCAAAGCAAATACTTTCAAACATTTGACAAATATTTTGTTTTATCAAATTGTTTGTATTAGGGAATAGATATTAGTGTGGACTTACTTTCAAAATGTAAGTATTTATGCTATGGTAATATATATAGCCACATGGGACAGAGGACTACTTTGTAAAATTACTGTTAATAATCACATTCTGCTACGGCATCAAGAAATGCAAACTGAAAATATTACGCAAGGAGAAAGTCATGCATCATTTCTGTGCCGAAACAGAGATGAGTTCTTTGGGCCAGAGCCCATCTTAGGTGGTCTGAATGAAAGTGGAAAGGTTTGCTGTGTTCAGATAAGTCCACATTCCAGCTTGTATTTGGGCAAAATGGACACTGAATTCACTGAGTCAAAGTCAAAAGGGAACATCCAGATGGTTATCAGTAAAAAGTCAACACCTGTCATGATTTGGAGATGCATTAGTGTCCACTGCATGGTTGAATTATGTGTATGCTCCATTGACGTGGATGGATATATTATTAGTTTATAGAAGCATATTCTGCCATCAAGGTGACATCTTTTCCTGGGAAGTCCATGGTATTTCGGCAAGACCTTCTGCACAAGCTACAGCAGAGTGGCAGAGGATGCTGGACTGTTCTCACAGTTTTTCACCTGGTGCTAACTAATGCTTCTTCACTAGTCTTTGTATTGACATCACAAGGAATGTTGCCATTGATTTCATTCTATTCTGTTGTTTATCTGTCATATTACCAGGAAATATGACCACTGATAACGTTGTTCTGTAGCACACATTCAGTTGTAAATATTTTCCTGGTCTCAGTTGGCTAATAAGCTTTACAGAATGCTGTTTGATTTTGGCCCTGAGACCCTTCTGCTAATAATCAACCCAACACAATGACACAAGCTTGCTCCCTTCTCAGTCATATCGATGTTGAAGTAGTTTTCGAACCATTCTGACTAGGAGTATAACTCATAACTCACAGTAGCACTGGCCTGATACTGTTTGTCCACACTTCAAAGACACACCAGTTAAATCTCAGATTAAGAAATCTTTCCAGACACTGACATCTATATCTAACCCTTACCTATCTATGGGTTTGTCTTGTGACCCCACAATTCTGATATAAGGGATTGGCACCCACCTCAGCACAGCTAAGTTGATATATATATATTTTTTTCACTCACTCTGGTTTTATGGTCTTTTTGCAAGGCCTGTTGAGATATAGTTTCATTCTCCCCCAGGCAGGCCAAGCCTCCAGGCCCCACTGCTGACAGCAGCTTTTATTTGATGTGGACGTTTCGTGTTGGGTTTCAGCTCTGGCTCAACATATGATCCCCATTACGGGCTGGAGCAGAAACGCATGGAGCGGGCTGCTTAGTGACGCTGGGCAGAGGTGGGTTGGCTGTAAGTGTTAATATGAACCATACAGCAATTCGCTGCCAACTCTGGGACTAAGAGGAACAGCAAACCCCATAATATATACTGCATGCCTGAAGTCAAGCAAGACGCATACTTACCTTTGTACTAGCCAGTAATTAAGTATTCTGTTATATGCAAATATTTAGGCCTTTTGGCATTTCTTGACTTTATAAGTGAAGTTAATACATTCTTGACGAAATCAAACATAGATATGGAATTTCCTGCAAAATTTAGTGCACAATTTCTTTGTGTTTCTTGGAAAGAAAATAAAAATTAAAAAATGCGCTACAGACCATGTTTTATGTTTTAGTTTTTCCCACTATCCATCCAGATGATAAACTGTAATATTGCATACGGATGTGGACTCAACTTTACGTACATTTGACCAACTTTTATGACTGCGTGTGGCCTGTAGTATATTGTCATTGGTAGTGGCCAAACTTACGGATGACCTCCACCACTTGGGATATTTTCACACTGGAATAATACGTGAATGAATAGTGGAATGTTAATAAATAATAAAAAACAAAACAAAACTGATATGTGTATAATGACGAATTGGGGATAATTTTATTCATTTGTTAATTATGAGTAGTTGATAACTGTGTAATTTTCCAACATCTCTTGCAACCCAAGCAACAAGTGCCTTAATAGATATATGAATACGTATTCAAAGTTAATTCTAATGGGGCTGGTTTTTGTCGCTCAATATTAGCTTGTGATTCCCCAACTACTAACCAATCTGTATGAGTATACAGAAAAGTGTCCCTAGTTCTTCGTTTACAAAAGAACAATTTGCGCTGTGTTGAAAATAATAATAAAGCCGCACTCTAAATGTCTTATCTAATGAGGTAAATGGCAGGTAGACTTACTCTATATCGCGGTGGGGTGATAATATGTGCAACGGTTCTGCTGATGTCTCGCTACACTGCACTGTTCACAAATCTATACTTGTCATATCATTGCTTGTCATGTTGCTAGGCCTCAGTGTTCATTGTTCACTTCGGCTCATGATCTAAGGTGACAGTTCTTCTCATATGATAGTCAGATCTCAAAATGCAGTAATTTGATGGGGAGGGGGGTGGATTTCACATTTAGTGTCTCTTTATGTTTCCATTCCGAGACCATTCTCTCCGTAAAATTGGGACTGCACACTATTTTATAATACTCCCTTATCAGCTCTGGGCTTTAGTTATTTACTTTAAAATGGACTAATTTCTTATTCTAGCGGAGGGGGGAGAGGACGCTGACTTGAACAGCTGCTTCATGACCCAAAAAACTGTCAGTCTTTCCCTGGAATAAATTGTGGAATGTTCCACTTTGTGGAGAAGGGGGGTTCTTCTCTGAGGGGAAACACATGCGAATGAAAACCGACACAAAACACGCGGTTTTGGCATTTTAAGAACGTAGCGTGTGCGGATATGTTCAGAAATGAGAGCATTTCCAAGCAGAGCAACATATTTTCGTGAAAAAGTGTCGTCTTTGAGTTGGTGTTGTTTGAGTGGACCTCGCTGCTCTGAGCTCGGAGTCGAGCAGCCTCATAGTAGAATCAATTCACAGCGAGGGGGAGCTTGAAACCGTCTCGCTCATGCCTCTGTGTGCTGAGTTTGGTGAGCGGCGCGTTGGGCGCTCGGAGCTTAAACTTTCTGTGTAAGATCTCTCTGATGTTGTGTCCATCTCTCCCGTCGCAGGCTGTGTGTCTTGCGTCTGAACTCTTCTCTAAAACACGGGGGCGATGAGTCGTTTAAAACGCCACAGTAAACTGCGCTACTTATCACTATCTCGCTGAGGCGGAGTTGGTCGGTTTCTGGTTTTGTGCGTCGCAGTGTTTACCGCAGTTCAGATTTTCGCGCTGTGTTTTTGGTAACTTTACCTCAGACAGCCTTCGCGCGTCGTTTGCGTCTGAAATTAAGCACAGTTACTAATATCCTTTTAATGTTTTCCTTATTGTGTGTCCTCTTCTTTGTTTTCATATCTTTTTTCAGTTTTTCTATATCCATTTTACACGTATGAGCCCAATTGCTATTTACACTCCCTATTAATAATAATACCACAACTTAATAAAACGTGGGAACAAATTAATTTATGGCCATGACTTAAAAGGCAATCTCTGGTCACAGATTAACCCCCTACAATCGCTCCTATCGTTATCAAAATGAAAACAAATTTATTTTCAAGAAAATAAATCCACAAACCTGTCCTGCAAGTTGACAGGATTGGTTTCTTAGTATTATGATGTAAGAAACCTTGGTTGTCTGAATTTGCCTGTGTGTGTCTTTAGAGCACTATTTTCAAAGCAAAAATGCTCAGATGTGGTGCTGAGGGGTTTGGTGTGTTCTCCCCGTGTCCGCGTGGGTTTCCTCCGGGTGCTCAGGTTTCCTCCCACAGTCCAAAAACATACATTGGTAGGTGGATTGGCGACTCAAAAAAGTGTTGGTAGGTGTGAATGAATGTGTCTGTGTGTAGGACTGGTGCCCCCTCCAGGGTGTATTCCTGCCTTGTGCCCAATGACTCAATGATTCCTGGTACGCTCTGGCGATTGTTCAGTAACAGTCTCATTTCCACACCTTGCTAAGTCATGTCCATGGGCAGAGTTAAAAACGTGTAAATTAATTTAGATCGTTCTATGACGATAATTATCATATTCCCATCCAAAATTTATTAAGCCTAAAACTTCAGACACATTCTCTGCCTGAGTTTGTGTCCAAAATTAAGCTAATGTCCTCCACACAGGGACAATTTAATTCCTTATGTTTACCCTGAAGGATTAATTCCCTTCTTAATGAAATAAAGTGTGTGCAAGGCTTAGCTTAACAAGTCATGGGAATAAATTATATCATGTCATGTGTATTATTATTTCATTACTGTATATTACCATACAGTTGTGTCTGCAATTTAATAACAACTTGCCTGTCGTATAGCCTTACCTTACTAAGAACTAACGCATTAAAATCTTGCTTCCATACTTTAGAAAGTTGCGGCCAGACATTATTATGAAGAAGGGATGTTGCCAGTGAGCTCTAAAACACCTTTCTAATGTCCTTCACTATCATTTTGCTTGATGAAGTCTTTGGCACATTTTCACACAGTTCACTCAGGAGGTCCATCTCACATCAATCTTGCGAACACAAATGATCTGCACAGGTTTGCTTGGTCACAGTGAATTATAAAAGGCAGTAAGAGTGTGACTGAGGGTCAGCAGACATGTGCCAGTGTTCAGTATTAAAGTCTACATGCTTTGATGTGTGTATTTGAATCAGTTTTCAGTTTCAGCTGAGATGTTTAAGGTTGCTCTGCTTTCACAAATTCCCAGTACACTGACACATGGAAGTCTAGCAGACAGATCCAAACAAGAATCCAAATATCATTATAATACTTGGGTTTTTATAGGAATGCACAAAGATCTTAATCATAGGTAAACCCAAAAAATAACCCCCCTCCACGAATGTATTATTTCATGTACGTGCATGAAGAATACTGGATATTGACACCAGCCTGCAGTACCCATATTGTTCCATTACTAGTGCATTCATATATTATAAAATCTCCACGATTGTTCATGAATTGTTGCTGTTAAAACTGACAAATTTATGACCTTAGTGACTCTTAGTACAATATTATGATATTGTAGACCCTAATAAAAGTTTAAGTGATTTGGGTTATAATAAAATAATTATATCAGCACATGCCTAGTCAGCGTGGACTGGAACATTTTTCACTTTATCACTAGTGTGCCCGTTGTTTTTGATATACCACATTATGATGTTGTGCTGTTTTAAAAGTAAAAATCATACAGGTGAAAATGATTAACTTTCTGCGTTACCAAGTTAAAGCAGCTTTCCTTAAAACTAGCTTTTAATATGTTTGTCATATTCTGTAATGTTCTGTATTACAGCATCTCTTTTGTTTAAAGGCTAAGCACAACTTAATGGACCTCCATGAATATTTCACATTATTTTAGTTACTGACATATATAAGTATGAATTAAAATGAAAATAGCAGCTTAATTTGCTTTAAAACTGGCAATTTTATTAAATTGACGGAAAAATTCGAGCTCGCTACGGAAATTCTTGAACACAACTGTGACGTCACTGGTGGACAACAGCTGAACAACGCCGCGGTAAAACACCGTTATGACTGACTGTTATGACAGTATCTAGCTAAATAGCCAACATTATTCATGACAATAGCCTAGCAATAAGCTAAACTCAAATTTAGAGGTACCGTTATTCTTGTAAATGTGATCGAAGTCGAACTCGAATTCATCCGACACTATAAACCTCCGTAATGCAGCTACGTAGCCGAATATAATCTGAGCCACCGAGTTTAGCAAGTCAAGCTAACGTTAACTAACATCAACTAAAACAGGCGAAGTGAGTGTCCTTACCCTGTTTACCTCCATGAATACAGAGGCTCTTGAACACCTTTCGTTGGTTTCCTTACATGTCCATATTGTTGAAAAAGCACCAGTGAAATGAGCTACAGATAACGGAGTGGTCCTTTCCAAAGTACCCGTTTAAAGTTGATGTCCCACTGTACATTGAATGATTGCAGCCAAAAACAACACACCTTTTCGTCATTTTGCATTAAATTAAGTGCAGCTTCTAGAGTTGTTGTCCACCGTCTACGTCACAGGCAAGAGGCCTATTAGAGTTTCCGAACACCGTTGGGTGGGGGGGGGACCAACGGTCTTTTAAACCTTATTCCTTGAATTAGCAAGAAATAACATGTTTTCTGACTATCAATAAACACACGTAATTAACTCAAATTCCACTGTATTTATTTGTTTGACACTTTCATAGAGCTGGTGCTTAGCCTTTAACTTAAGTTTGAAATCTGTGCCATTTTTTGTTTTTGTCTGTCAGTGTATTCTACCTACAATGTCCAGCGTGCAAAATGACCATTGTGAATCCCCCATAGAGCAATATAAATAACATATTACTTGTGGAGAGGCTTATGAATAGAACAAAGTGCTTGAAGTTTGCTAATTGTTCCTCCCACCTCCAAAATACCTCATCAGAAGGGAGTTTCCCTTTTTTAACAGGACATTCTCACTCAGTGTTAATGTGGCACAACTGTAACAGCTGAGTAGGTATGTTAACTACAGGTTAGCAGTGGTTCAGGTTTTCATTTAGATCAGAATGTCCCTTTAATGCAGCCAGAAGAACATACTTCTACAAGCTCATGTCTATTTCTACCTGTGTCATACAAATAGAAAGTGTTCAACTCCACAGGTAATTACACAGTGCTTTTCAGAACGTGACACGAGTTGTTCCACTGGCTTTGACTGACATGCATATGACCTGCAGGCAGAACATGTTTGTATCTTTGCTCTCTGTCTTCTCTGCAGTTACTGTCAGGACATGTGAAGTGAAATCTCCCATCAGCTGCCAGCTGATGTTGCACATGTGTGTCAGGTGAGTCTCCTGCACCTCACCTATGGCTATGGTCTGTGTGGGAGGTCTGAAAGCATGGGGCAGGCTTGTGTTTTCTCATTTTGTGCATATTTTGCCATTCCAAAATTGATTTAACCATATTAGTAAACCACATTCAGAAAGCACCTGTTAAAGCATTCATGAGCTGATTATGGAAAATACCCAATATCACATTCGTACCCCTCTCTCTATCTCTCTCTCTCTCTCTCTCTCTCTCTCTCTCTCTCTCTCTCTCTCTCTCTCTTCTCTCTCTCTCTTGCTCATTATTCTACTCGTTTCTACAGGGTGCAGTTATTTTCAGTGGGCTGTGTGCGGCGGCGGTGGGTTTGGCTGTTTAATGCACTGCAGGTTCAGTTTACCAGCAGGTAGAGGCTGATAAGGGAGCAGTACAGGCTTGGAGCAGTGGAAAAGCCTACAGCCTGCCTCCAACCTCAGCCACTGTAAAAGGTACCACTCAAACACAGCCCCATTGCTCCCCCTATGGTTACCTTCTCAGAATGGACATCTGTCTATGCACCGCTAGGTGTCTGTGAAAGGAGTGACGGACTAAGTATCTATTCTTAGGGCTACACTCATTTTGAGTTATCGCAGTTGTGCAGATGTTTATATGATAATTCTGTAGAATAAGCTTTCAAGTTGGAAGGTATGGTTTTTTTGGTTAATTCTGCAAAAGTAGACAACATTAAGTTTTGACACTGGCCTACAGGCTTGATTCAGATTCCATTCAAGCAGATGCCATTGCGTTTATTGTGCATTTGTGGGTAATATTAGCTCGTATGGCGAAAGCTACCTGAGGACTTGGCCTTATATGTCAAACTTGAGCTGAGCTGCATGTCTGTGGTCCTTTGTCCTTTTGAAAATGACTGCACTGTGCCCTCTAGAATTATTAGCACCGTTGAAGCAAAAAAAAAAGCTCCATCTTACACAGAAATATGAGAAAGATATAATTTTTAGTGAAATGGAAAATTATTCAAAGAAAACCATTGTCTTATTTGTTTTCTTACAAACATGTCATACCCACCAATTATAGACATCTCGGTTATTGACAGAGCTTCATTTTTATATTTTATATGTTTAGGCACATTTGAGCCTTTAAGCACACTGAAGTGGTTGTGAATTTATGAGGCAGTACACACCCATCAACAACTGTCAGGAAGAAATGGAGAATACACAAATGAAATGAGCCAGACAACTTTGAAAAAACAGTTTCACATCTGAAAACACAGTTCCATTTTATAGTCAATATTCAGAATTAAGCGAATAGAGCTGTGACGTACGTGCCTAGAAGAGGATGTAAGTGTGTTTTACTCTTGCACACGGTGAAAAAGATGCAAAACTTTTTCCAAGAATCACTCTAGGATAGTTGCAGTAATGATTACATCCTGGGGACATCATGTCTCCAAACTACAATCAGATGCCACCTCTATGGTAAAACCCATCAAGAACTGGCAGGACAAAAAAAAAAACCTTTGTTGTCAACGTATCACAAAGGTAGGTTTGCTCAACAATCACTGGATCCAGAACGTTTGGACTTGTGCAAATTGGAGAATTTCTGATGTAAAGACTTGGAGTGGGTTTAATGGGTTTATTACTATATCATCAGTCTGAATTTTGCAGATGGGTCTGTGATATTGCGAGGCTTTTTTCATCCACCATCACTGGGATTTAGTGTTTATTTATAGCATCATGGACATCATAAGCCAATAAATACTTTTTTCTCCACAGATTAGTGAAGATGATTATGCAAACACTGAATAAAAACACCTTTATACAATACATTGTTAATTATATAGCCATTAATGGCAGGATAGACTGGGTTTTGATTGTATAAGGATAATAGTCTTAGAATAATAAATACTTGAAGTATAATAATACAAAGATTACACCTAAATCTGCACAGAAATTGTGCACTGGTTCTAGTGTTAAGTTTTGCAGTGATAATCCCAGAGTCTAAACCCAATGAAGAACCATTGAGAGCTGAAGAAGAGTAAATACTAAAGATTGAGAGATATTTGGATGTGTTTGCTTTTGATGATTTAAGTTAGAGGTATGATTGTATGTGTTCTCCCATTTCATCCAGCACTGGCTAGGAGGAGATACTGATGGCTTGGCAAATGGAGTGATTCCAGTTTACTACATACAGGAGTGCATATTTTTTAGCTATATTTTGGAGTAATTGTCCAATTTTACACTGAAAGGCTGAGCCTTACATTTCTGAGTATAAGATCAAGATGGTTAACAGAAATGCCATTTCATAGCTTTGTATTAAAACAAACCAGTTAGTAAATAGTTAAATATTTCTATGTAGAGGTTGGATTTTAATTGTGATCTTGGGGAATCAGTATAATATCCGTATGGAACAATGGGTGTAAATGTTCTTGAGGAAGCCAACAGTGTTACTTTAGTAGCATCACCCCAGAGAACCTTTTTTGGCACCTTTATTATTACTAGTGCAATTTTATAGGCTCAGTTGTGTAGAATGTTTGCGATATGGTGATATGAGTTCCTCAAAATAATGTAATCTGTTGGCTGCAGAGTGTCTTTCCACTAGCATCTGTCAAGCAGTCTAGCACTACATGTGATCGAGGCCAAGTGCAATGTTGATAAATTCTTCAGGAGTGAAAATAATGTTAAACCATATGGTCACAGGCTTGGTATGAGCTCTGCAACAAGACTCAGTAGATTAGGGCTTATGAGTTGGAGTGAACCACTGGCAAGTGTTCCATACTTCAAGGATGTGCATTGAATAAGCACTGGAAATGCTTATTCAAAAAGGTTGTTTGGTTCTGTTTTATGTCCGTATGAAGATAAATTACTTTATTATTAAATGCTTCTAGACACTTGTTTATCCACCATTGTGTCGACACCAGATATTTGAACATTGTGAGAGGACTGGATTGCATTGATCCACAAGCATATCAGGGAGGTCAAATATTGATGTTGGATGATTAGTTCTGGAGCATAAATGCCACTCCAACTGTATTGAATGGAACTTAATCTCTCCAGAGAACACGTCTACTGTTCCTCAGTTCCAAATCTGTGTGCTTTATAACCCTCTAGCCCTCAGTTCTCTCAAGATCATTCTTTTCTATTGCCTTTGGAATGGGTGCTTTGTAAAGGAAACAAATTCACTTATTTAGAGAGGTGTCCACGCAACTTTGGATATATAGTGTATGTGTTTCTGTTAATTATTATTAAAAAGATGACAGCACATACATTTATATCTACATATCCCCAGGGAAAGGCTCTAATAGTGTCTGGACACAGTAGGTGTGGACACAGTCTGATTCAAAAGCTATTTTTAAAGAAAACACTGCTAGACAGATCTCTTAAAACTGAGACACATTGTGACTGAGTGCATGACACACTGGACATAATAATTATGACGTCAAATTCCTGGAGATTGTGGCAGGCTTAGACAGAGGGATAAATTACTTTTTAAAAAAAACAAGTACAAAGACCACATTGAAATACAGCATAAAGGCATCATTGGGCAAACATATTTTCGTTACTTCAAAGGATGTGCTATTTTTTGTTCTTTATGCAATGTCCTGAGGTTTAACTGAGGGTGTAAAAGCAGTGATGCATTAGAGCCTCCTCTTTTGTGCAAATAAACAATTCTCTCAGCCAACTTCCTCTGCAAGCTAACGTCTACCACCTAGTGGCCAAGTGATAAAAACAGCTTTACCTAACTTACATGTATTAGAATTGTGTATGGGGGAGTCGACCAATCTTCTCATTTTCCCAGCATCCGAATGAATTATATTTGAACCTGTGATTGTGGTTAGTGGTCAGGAAAGAGGACCTTAAATTAATATGTAAAATGTCAGATTATATTAAATATCTTTTACATTTTTGAGCTCTCTCTGATAGCGCTGACTCTTTGCTACCTGTGCAGTTCAGTCAGTCTAGCACTTATGTGTTTGTGTGAGCAGTTGTGGATGACTGACAGGGTGTCAATTCTGTAATGAAAAAAATAACTGCCATAGATCCCTCTTCCGACTCAGAGTGGAACTGCTCCTGCTGCTGCTGGGTCATCACTGTGAATGATGAAGTGGAACAGGGGAAATCTCAGTCACCCAGTGAAGTCTGCCCTCTGCTGTTGGCAGTTCTTCCACTTGTTAATTTTTCCTAGTCTGATATGCTAATAACAGAGAATTGGTATATTTTGAGATCTGGAGCCAACAAATACTACCAACACTTGGTTAATTACAACATGAAAAGAATTTTATTTCATTGTGTATTATGGATAAGGTCATTGAAAACTGTTCAAAAGAGAAAGAAAGACTTTCATTTTATACAACAGTGACCTTCCTTGTAACCATTTAAGTTAAGATATGGACTTTAAGGTACATCATTTCTTCTTCTTCATCAGCTGTAATTAGAATTTCACTGCCTATTCAACATTAAGCTATAAACACAAAGAGTAAAAGCGTACAGTAGTTTGCTGTCATAAGGTGACAGGTCATTTAAGTCTCATAGCGTACTCATAGCATGCACTGCGACTAGGACTGAATTGATAAAATAGCTTTACAAGACAGTTTGCACTAGAAACGACCTTAAGACTGGTCAGTTCTACAGCTGGTTACAAATAGTCTATTTATTAAAGCCTAGCATTAAGCGGAAGTAGAACCATCCCCGTGCCCGGCCAACGGCAGGTTGGGGGGAAAATAAAGCCCAAGGATTATAGATTAATTCACATTATTACTGTACAACAGTACAACAAAGTACCTCAGCATCACCCCACCTCCCCTAAAGTGAAATCTGCACTTGCTGTAAATAGTTGATGATAGCATTTTACACAGGGCACATTTGTGACCGAACCTTATCAAAGAGCATCTAAATGACAGATGAGACGTTTAAGACCTTATACATTTGTGAATTCATAAGCTCTGCATAAACACAGGAAAAGATCAATAAATAAATAACTACATGTATGTACACAGCATCATGCTCCCATTAATGTGTGAGTGGGGCATGTTTCCAATTGTGTTCAAACAGGTGAAAAATAAGTGCTAAAACCTCTCCCTCCAAAAAAAGAGAAAAAAAGAAAAAACATTCCCAAGCTTAGACAGAAAACAATCACAAGCAGGCTAATCTATGTTGTCAGCGTTAGTGGTTTTTCTCACTGTAATTAAGAATGTCTTCTCTGTTTGGGCGACATGCTAGTTCAAAGAATATATTAGCGACTGTCTGCATGTTGTGCAAATGTTTTAATCAGCTATTCCGACAGTGAGGCTCCATTTATGGGCCAGGTTTGATTCCTCACACTTGTCAGATCAGTGAGTGTCTGACATTAACAAAGCTGGATAGTTTCCAACAGAATCACCTTCAAAGCCCCAGGCTTATCTATCTGTAAGCTTCATCTCCTTGTGACACTAATTAATCTGTGTGAGCAACTTAGGAATGTTCACCTTTCATTTACATTGCGATGTGTGTTCGTTCTTATCTAAACACTTTAAGCACAGCGATCAGGGCTTGGCAGGTAATCTTGTTTTTTTTCAGTAGCATTGTCTATTGAACAAAACCTGCAAATCTACATAGCCATGGAGCAGCTTACTTTCATGACAGCTCTGTAATTCACTCCTAATTTCTTTCCTCAGATACAGCTGTGAATATGGACTGGAAAGGAAGATGAGGCAGTATTTTGTGCAAACAAGCACCTATAGTACATTTGCAGGTGTCTGGCAGATTCTGTAAACACTTCAGACACCAGACAGGACATAATTATAAATGCTATATTAAATGATTCCATGCATGGTTACTTAGAAAAAATGTGATTATCCCTGTAAATGAGAGCGGAGATTAACAGATTCTGACCCCTTAAATCTAAAGCGGGGTTTTGTTCAGGTCAACTTTGACTGGCAGGGGCCCTGCCTCTTTCCCCTCATCAGACTGGTCGATGGCCACAGCGATCACTGGAGTCAAATTGTAGGGATTGACCTTGGGCATGTCGTCCAGGAACTCCTTGTCACCGTTGATGCTCAACTGCAGTAGAAGATGAGCCCGTGAGAACAACATAAAACATGGTGACTGGACATTTCTCTTCACATCTGACATTAATATGGTGTATATATAACATAGTAGAAGGAGGCTGTTTTTCACCCTTAGGATTTGTAGTTATTGTTAGAATTGTGAGATAACGTTTTTCTTAGTCACAGCTCACTGAAATCAGCAGTAGAGATATTTCATTATGACTTTAACAAATTGTACATACATTCTTGATTGCAGAATATTGTCTCTGTTTTTGTAATAAAAAAATTGTTTTTTTGGACTGTGGGAAGAAACTGGAGGAAACCCACAGGGAGAACACCCACAAACTCCTCACAGACAATCACCCGGAGTGGGACTCGAACCCACAACCTTCAAGTCCCTGGAGCTGTGTGACTGCTACACTCCCTGCTGCGCCACTGTGCTGTCTTTGCTTATCTTAACTTTGTTAAAAATACATACTTTGCATTCAAATATAAAGACCCATTATACATCTTTATTATGTTGTGATAGAAGACTTTCGTTCTAAGTGTTAAAACAAGTGAATATGCTGTGCAAATGTGTGGGTTTTTTCGGGAGAGACGCCTCTGAATAACAGAGCAAACTGACCTTATTAGAATCAGCTGAGAAGTGTAACACATAGCAATATTTACTAGGACCCATTTTGATCTGCCTACCAGAACACACAAATATTGGCTATAGCTGTGCATTGGGATTTAGGCAGAAAGAAGTCTTTTTATTTGGGTATGCAGTGACGAATTGATGAAGAGTGTACCTGACTCTTGACGTGCTGCTCAGGAGCCGTCACCAGACTGGCGCAGCTCAGCCACAGCATGACCATGATCGACAAGAAAAGACACGCTGCCAAGATCCAGCGCGGCAGACCTGAACGCCTGAGAGACAGGAATATACAGAGAGAGCAGATTTTTCAGCACCTCATTCACTCTTCTCTTCCACAATACCTCAGACTATTAATCTTAAACCACAAGAACATGTTCAGGTTCTCAGCCCTTTTCACTTCAAGACCCAACTAGTTATCGCTAGGATGCTGGAAGGCCCACAGGAAGACAAGAAACAAAAATGTCATTTCTGAGGAACTTTCTCAAAAACACTGACAGTATTCTCTGTGCACCATTTTGCAGGGCTTATATTGATATTATTTATAGTCTGAAACCAATTTAGTATTCATTGTTTTGTTTATAAAGAGCCAGAAGGCCACCACCAGTGCTTAAAAACACAGTCTTATATGGCCAGATGTCTGTGGACATATGCTTCTCCAACCTTTCTTGTGAAATTTAGAGGTATTCATTTCTAGTTTCTCTCCCCTACCCCTTGCTGCTGTTGTGGCCACTACTCTTCTGGGAAGGCTTTGACGCTTTGAAGATACCAAGATATGAAAGATATTCATAGGTGCTCCACAGGTCCTTAGCACAGTGCAGGGAATGTAGGTTCCCTTCCATCCATCCATCCATCCATTCATTATCTGTAACCGCTTCTCCAGTTCAGGGTCACGGTGGGTCCAGAGCCTACCTGGAATCATTGGGCGCAAGGCGGGAATACACCCTGGAGTGGGCTAGCTTACACTTGACTTTGGGAATTTACCTTAAGCTCATTCTCAGCTGCTTCTACTTGTCAATGCTTTTCTATAGAGAGTATATGAATTTTAAAATGAACATCTGCATCAACAATGGGTGCACCTTAAATTAACGGATCCTAGAGTTTAATGAGTTAAGTAGCATTCTCAGAGGTGTTGGACCTCCCTGACCTTGACATGCAGCCCAGGAAGTCGTGCTCAGCAGCAGGGTCCTCAGCATGCTGGCTGCTGTGTTTTCCTTTTCCTGCAGCTTTCACTGCGTTTCTTTCACCGTGCAATCGCCCTCCTGAAAGGACACAGGCAGCATTTTCATTAGGGGATGTCATTGATTTTGTGACCTGTGAGCTTTAAAGTGTCTACAACATTGTGCAAGGCAAGCTACAAAATATCATTTAGATGTTACAGTTTTAAATTAATTATTCCTCTTTGAAATATGTGGATGGTGTTCTTTCCAAAGTGCAGACTCTAAATTTTCAAGTCTTATCACATTTTGTTGCAATAAATTAGTAGATTTATTAAATTTGAGTCATTCTGTGGACTCTCTTGTCTAAAGCAACCACACTTTAAAACATTTGCCCAGTAGGAAATGGTAAAACTTATTCATGATGTGACTAACTTTTATTATAATTATATTTAAATACTGCTGTAATATAAAATGTATAGCAAACAGCAATTACTATAGACTTCTAAGAGTTAAAGAGAAAGAATGAGAATGAAGAGAATGGATCACCTCTGTTTATGATTTAGTGCTGAGGATTTAGAAAAAAATAAAAAGAGTTGTAAACAGCACAAACAGCTAAAGGCGCTCCATCTCACCAGTGTGTGGCCGCTGTGTGTGTGGGTTGACTTGGGGCCAGGGCTTGTCTGCAACACTGGAGCGTGGAGCCTGCAACTCAGGCAGGGAGTACTCAATCTCAGGCTGGCTCTAGAAGAACCAACAAACGCAGAGAGTGCAGGAAAGTGCTTCAAGAGATTTGTTCGGGAGGGACACTTCTGAATAAGACAACAAGATCTATTATATATGGTGAGAAGTATTTCTGAAGTATTACATGACAACAATTTCACAGTTAATAACAAAACTAGAATTGGTGTTGGATCTACTAACCCTTAGTGCATATCATTTCTTATTGTGTTTCTGTGCAGGTGTTGCCTAGGTGTAGTCCCTGTGTTATTTTATTACATTGGTTTGCTTGAGCCGTATGCTTTCAGACTTAGCTATGAAACCAGATTCAGTTTCTCTAGTCATCTTGTCTTTATCTCTTTTGGGTCAGTTCCTGGCTGTTTTGTACTAAACGAAAGGAATTAGCCTTTTGTGCTCATTCATCCATTAATGTGGTATGCCTGGAGCCTACCAAACATCATCATTGGGCACAAGGCAGGAACACACCCTGGGCAGGGCACAAGACTATCGCAGGGCATCACGCACTCACACATACACATCTGAATTCACGTTTTTCTTTTCTATTACCCACATAGACACAGGGATAACACGCCAAACTCTTCACAATGCAGAGAGCGAACCCACAACCTCAGGACACTGGAGCTGTGTAGTAGGGACTCTACATGCTCTGTATATTTTAAACTAATTATAAAAAGAAGGAAAAAGGTGAGCTGTTTCACCGTTAGTGACTACTGAAGATAGCCTTCTTAATCAGCTGTGCCTTATTAATCCACTGATTCATTTATCATTATTACTATTACTAGTTGTTGTAGTAGTAGTATGGGACAGAAAGTGTATGAAGGCCTATATTTTGACTGTATTTTGAATCATATCTCTTGGATGTTGATGGTGAAACGTTGGTATACCTGTATCAACAATCATTTTTATATTTCCTCCTGTGTCTTCCTGTGTTACACACTGTGATGCAGGAAATGTGTGGTATTAATAAGAACTTACACTAGTGCCAGAAATGGTGATAGGAAATCTAATAATAATTACAGCATTTCCATGAAACAGCAGAAATGTCAGAGTAAAAATATATGAGAGGTTTGACCTCATTACGTTTATTTGAAGAAAAGTTCAATCTGTTTAACTGATCCAGCTGAGCAGTCTTAATATCACTATGACCCTTTTAAAATGTGTTCCTAATGACCTCAAATAGTGCCTGAGTATCATTTGATTCCTGGTTCTATTCAGAGTAAAGCTGAAGCAATAAAATCTGTTCTGTTTCAGGAGTTTCCAAGAACTTGTTTAACATTTTAAATGCATGAGGCAGCAGTTTCACAGGGGAGTGTTTCTGTACACTCTGTGCAAGGTGGATAAAATATTGTTTCATGTATTAAATATATGCACTGAGGTGAAGGTCAAGGAGGGTCTAAACAAAACTGGCTTAGTCAGCAAGCACTGCCTTGAAGAGAGAAAACTACTTGGAAAATAGTCTTCCAAAAGAGCCCTTGTTATTACGGGGTAAAATACCTTATAATTGAATTTCAACTTTAAGAAATTAAACTGGACGTTAATGGTAGTGCTGATGTAATACAGTTTTGTTGAATAAAGCTGAACAAATATTTATTGTTCGTGTATATATTCAAAGCACAGCTTTTATGTTGATGGATTTGAAGATTCTACTCAAGAGTTTTCAGTTACGTTTTAATGATGAGTCACAGCTGGCTTACCCCTAGAAAACTAGTTATATATACGTACAACAGGTCTAGCAGATGTCCAGGTTGAAGCTTGCTAGAGATGTTTTGCTGGTGTGGAATGTTCTGTTCCCATCTGCCAGGACTTAGAATGCCTTATGTAAACATGTTCAAGAAACCAACATGGGACCTTACCAAGGTCCCATGAATACAATGCTACATAGAATGGGCATTTTGGCACACATCTCCTCAGACTGCCCAGGTCCCACTGGTCCAACATAACCTCAAGCCTCTCACAGTCACTGTTATTGAAAGCCATCCTGTCAAAAGCATTGAATCCAGATGTCAGAGAAGAGAGAGGATCAAAGAGGGAAAAAAATGAACATCTTAGGAAGTTAATGTTCACTGGCCGCAGACTGATGGAAGCTTGCCATTAGTGAAAGCGGTCTAATGTGCATCTGTCACGCATTACCGCAAAACATGCCAAAGGTGATCAGTGCCGTTCATGAGGCTCCACCAAGACAAGAGATTGGGATTGCTGCCTTAATTGTAAACAATCTCGTTTCCCTTATTTGGACTTTTCTTTCTCGGGACCCATCTTACCTCCTCTTCCGCTCTTGCAGGGAATGGGGAAAAAAAAGTGTGCACCGTGTCCACATTGAACTCGACTGGAATTTAAACAAGATGCCAGACCTCATTTGAAACAAAATTTGGTCCTCCCAATCAGTGGCTAGTCCACAGTGGATTTATGTTTATTCTCTGGCTCTGAGGAAACAGGCTGATTCCCCCTGATTACCTCTGAGGGACTCATCAAAGGCATGGGCAGAATGGATAAACATGATTAAGCCCAGGCTGCTGCTTAACTGATGGAATATGTTGCCCTGTGAGTGACATTCACTGGGTCACAGATTTCCCAAATGCCCTCCAGACCCTTCAGAATGCTTGACTGGAATGCAGCTCTGCTTGAAACCTGTGTATATAAATATAACTGGCATGCCCAATGCAGCGATCAAGGCCCTGGTAGAGGTTATTCTATATGGATTATTACAGATCCAAACTCCACCTTAAATTTCTTCTATTCATTCGCTATGCGTCTTCCATTCATCTTGACAGTGGGTAAATATATATCTCAGCTTTTCTGAGTCTCAATTATTACTAGAGGTTCCCCCAAAAAGAAGTTTTCTTTTCTCCTTTTAGACCACTGAGGCAAAAGACCCATCATTAGTCCCCCTCATCCACCACAAATCGCGTAGTGCTATTCTGAGAAAGTGCTAGTTCTCTAGCCTCACTTTAAACATTGGATATCGTAGTGGTACCTCCTTGGTCTTGAGTTTTTCCTCCTTTTGGTAGTTTTGTTTGCCAAACTCAATATTTCATGCGTCTGGCTGCCTGCCAGCTGCCCACTAAACACACACTGGTTGGGCTGAGTGATGGCTTGTGGAAGTCTCTTTCTCACTTCCCACATGTCATAACCACAAGACACATTTTTCTTGCCTTTGGATAAAGGAAGACAGACAGGCAGTCTTTGACGGCTTAATTCTGCATTCTCGCACCACATTTCTAAACCTGTTTTAGAAAAGATATTTTTTTGACTTGGCTTTGAGAATCTGTTGTCTCTGCTGATGCGAATAGCCATGCTACTTTTCAGACAACTTTGGAGATCCCTCCTTCAACTCAATGCCAGCAAAAGTTGAAATGAAGACTTCAGCCTAAGCGCAAAACCCTGGGAGACATGGGCTGTTTCTGCAGCGAGTGCTAGTGGGCGTTGTAAAGTAGATATCGCTCTGATCTACATGAGTTTTAAGTCTGGGTTTAGTGGTTGCAGTCCAAAATAAAAGACTACATATTTTTATGTTAGGTGACAGCAAGTGGGGCTACAATAACAGCCTCATAATAAGCCTTTAAAAAATACTGTAGTATAAATGTATGACAAATTAGGCATGCAGTTTGCACCATTCTAGCAGGTGTTAGCTAAGTTCATATGCTTTATATTGTCAGTTATAGTCATGGTCTTCACAACAGTTTAATCCGCTCCCTCAGGAAACATGCCCCTGTTATATCTTCACAGTTCATTCTTGCTTTCATATTAATCACAGCTTTTACTTATTTCTGATATTCTACTATTCTACTGTTGTTTTATTATTTGTTTTGCTCTCCAGTGTCAAACAAAGGAGGTTGGCTTCCCCCTTTTCTTTATTTCACACTTTTTCTTCTATGTTATTAATTCATTAATTAAATGTCTGTAACCGTTTATCAACTTTAGTGTAATGGTGGGTCTCGTGCCTACCCATAATCACTGGGTGCAGGTGGGAACACACCCTGGAAGGGGTGCCAGTCACATTCAAACATTCACTCGCTCACGCACACCTATGGACACTTTTGAGTAGCCAATCCACCTACCAACCTGTGGGTTATTTATTTATTTATTCCCAATGTGCAATATAAATCCAACTTATTATTAATTTTAAAGTCTTGTTTTCTCTGAAGGTTTCTTCCTCTTGCCCTGAAGGGTTTTTCCATGCTAATGTTGCCCTTGGCTTGCTCTAAGTTGACTCTGTAAAGCTGCTTTGCAACAGCATTTGATGTGAGAAGTGCTATATAAATAACATTGAATTGAACTGGTTCCATTATTTGTCATGAACATACATATAAAATCTCCTGTGTATAGTTAGTCTAACTAGAGTAAAGCTAACTGACATCTGGTGTAAGGGGAGAAGTGTGTACCTTTTAATTTGCAGCCAAATAAATGTCCTTGAGGGATTGAAGACTAACCTGGAAGACGACCACTTTGCCATCATCCGCCTGCAGATAGAAGGTCCAGGTGGAGGAGATGAAGCTTTGAGCAGAGCTGACAATGTCATTACACCAACTGGACACAGCGTCCATCACTGAGACTGGTTTGGGACGGTTGGTCAGGGCTTTGAGCTGTGGAAAGCAATCCCAGGCTGTTTGTTAGATGTGTGGTTTGTGGACTGATTGGATACAAATGTCCAAAGATTACAAACCCTAAGGAGCAGAACGCCATGATTCTCACCTTCCTGCGTTTGATCTCAGGCTCGGCTGGTTGGCTGGCACAACCTGTGCTGCAAGCCTCCTGCTCCAGCAACTTACTGTATGCCTCCTGGCATGCTTCATACAAATAGACACACACACATACACACACATAGTTGGTATCTTTCAGGTATTTCCATCCCCATTTATTTCTCCCTACAGCCTGGCTGTCATCAATATCAACAAACATCTGAGCATCTGCCTCTTACACCAGAGCGCAGGATTGATTTTCACTAAAGCAGCCTAGGCTGGACAGCTCCAATTGGGACGGCTCTGTCTCAGACAGAACTGCTTGCTGTGACGGTACATCTGCTGCTGCTGCAAAAAACTCATTTCCAGCCAATCTCCAAAAACAAGGACTAGTGCATTAGCCTTCCAACATTAAAGTCTAAAGCATTCAACTTCTGCAGAGACACTCTGTAGTGTTTTGTGTGGTCTTTTTTTTTCTTTTGTCTAATAACACCAGTCCAAATGCATCCAAGGACTTACCTCCCTGACACTCCTCTTTGCTGTTGTTGAAGCCGGTGTTTCCATTCACAAACTGGCAAATGGAGTAGAGGCGGCAGCCGCGATAGCACGCATTCATGATAGAATCCTGCAAACACACAGAAGGAGCTTTGTTAGAGCAGCCATCATATCTGATATAGATTTATGACATGTAGCAGGCAGTTGTAGCCAGAGTGACATACAAGGGTGCTTTGTTGTCTACTTATCTAGGTATCTATGAGCTAGTGTGAACCAGGCTCCAGTCTAAAAACACCCTTGAGCTGAGACACCATTCGGAAAAGCCCATGCCTCGATATTCAGATACAACACAGGCAGATATCACAGAATGTTTTTTTTTATTATTATTATTAATATTCATTAAAACACAAGCATTATTCAAATTAATCTTTTAAAATGTCCTTTTTTGTTTAATTAAAATATTGTTTCTTAATAATTAGTTAATACGTTTGACACTATCCCACATAACACAATACTGATCATCTACACTAACAATTTGCTGAGACCCCTTATTTTTTAGTGCATTCAACTACTTTAAAGTGCACCCATTGCTGAAACAAGACGTTAAAGTGCACATACACAGATTGTATAAGCAACACCATTTGAATAGGATGTGCTGGAACAGCTGCACTATGTCCAAATGTCACCTTGCCCAGTACTTAGTATTGGCTAGATTGGTATAAAACCCTCCAGCATAGGGCTTTGGAGCAGTAGAACTGTATTCTTTGGAGTGATGGAGCCTTTGGCTTGAGACAGAATGATGTTTGTGATCCATATCTAATTATTCAGCATCTAAATCTGATCTAACTAAACTCTTGTGGTGAAATGACAATAACGCTTTGCTGCAGTGTTAATACAATGCTACAGTGGTGCACAGTTAACATTTCTGAGTCACATTTGTATACCCTAGTATATCTGAGTAAATTACCTTAAGTAAATTTGCTTGTTGTAAAGTACAATGCAAGAACAGTGCAGTAAATTACATTTAGAATGTTTGTTATAAGACTGGAGCACTAAAGAGTTTTGATATTTATTTGTTGAGATGTCAATGTTATTAAAAAGAAATTATTGCGATCCAATTTTGAAAATTAAGCATTAACTACATTTTATAAAAGTTATTTGGAGAGGAAAAATATTCCAAAAAATAGAAATTATTAGCCAAGAATTAACCAAGAAAATATAGCACTGAATTATTGCCCATGAAATAATATTTTAGTTTTTTTTTCTTAATTAATATTCATATGTAGAATTTTCCCCCAAATCAGTGAAAATATTTGAATGCATGTTTAGAAATGACTGCCCTTTTTGCATCCAATGTTCATTCATTCATTTATTCCTAATCAGGGTTGCTGTGGGTCAGGAGCCTACCTGGAATCATTGGGCACAACGCTGGGCAGGAATACACACTGAAACTGGGGCGCCAGTCCATCACAGAACATCACACACTCACTCAAACCTGTGTGGACAATTTTCCATAACCATGCACCTCCCAACATGTGTGTTTAGACTGTGGAAGAAAACATGAGCACCCAGAGGAAACCCACACAGACACAGGGAGAACACATCAAACTCCTCACAGAGAGTGACCTGAGACAAGGAACCCAGGAGCCTGCAGTGCCCTGGATCTAAGGTTAAGAGCTGGAAATTATAATACTGGTGTGTTGAACATGACATTATATTATTAAACGTGAAAATCTCCTTACGAGAAATTACTAAGAGTTTTGTGTTGCTAAGTTTCTGGGTAAAAACTGAGCCTGACAGTATACACACCGCAGATCTGCAGTCTGTATTCAGTGAGAGAGCCTCAGGCTTATTTTCATGTTTCTTTCTGGCCTGAATCCCTGGACTTACATAATCATGTGGGGATTTTTAAAAGGAAAACAATAGGCTACATAATGCCTTGTCAAAACTGCAATGTACTACTGTGATAAACAGCGCCACCAGACGGTTGTGATGAGAACAGCGGGAGACTAAAGATTTTCTCAGAGCCGCAGTGTCAAAGCCTGACTTCAGACACTGTGAATGTTAATGATAATACAAACAAACATTTGGTGAAGTGCTGTGTCTTAAATGCAGGTCCACACTGCCTAGGTCCACTGTGCAGTATGTAACCATCCTCATCCAGGTAGGACACTATTTGTCCAATAAGGAATTGTCACTTTACCCGTGGTTAAGTGTCGAGAGACTATTTGTTAGATATATTATCCATAAACTGTTACATGTAGTGAACTACGTAGGGAGAAGGGAGCAAAGAGACCAGATTATCCATGACATAAGCCTGTGTCCTCGCTTAATACAATGGCTTGGTTAGAATGAATGATTAAAAAAAAAAAGTCTACATTGATTAAAATACTGCAATCCCCCTTGTGTTGAGTTCACGAGCGCCCCCTAGCACTGCACCTGCCCAAGGTGATGCTCAGAGGAAGATGAAATCCTAGCCCAACAAAATGGAGCAGCCCCCTGTACTATTACTCGGGTGGTTTGTAGCCTCTGGAGCCGAGTACGTTTCCGTTATCAACTCTGTAACGCGGATGCTGAGCAGGGCATTTACCAGTGACGATCAAATCGAGGATTAGGGAAACGCTCAGGAGGAAATAAAGTGCGCAAATGGCTATAATCCTCGAGCACCACTTTATGGTTTTGGTGCAAATGGTCCATTGCGCCCGTCGCAGAACATTAAGCTCCAAGTCATGCATCCTACAAACGGCTCTCTTATTCGGGCCTGTTCTTCAGAGCTGTGGTTGGTTGCAGGAAGCTAAGTGGAGAACAAAGCCCTGTGTAATGTGTATCAACTACAAATCGGCCACAGATAACCCTACATCAAAGCGATTATTATTACAAGGCGAGTATCCCCCCAGGTTTGTTACATTCCACCTGCGTTAGGGAAAACCCTGGAATGCACGAATATGTGCCCCGTTATGAGTTTCCTTTTTGGCAGGTGGCAGCACGATTTCAAGCTCAAAAACAATGGCTGCTCTTTAAAAACACCCCTCGCTTTTGCGCAAAGTCCCAAGTTCCCCTTCCACTGCCGCACCTTGCACAAGAGCTTTCATCCGCTGCGGACCACAGTGTGAGCTGGTGTGACTTACTCTGGCAGGGCTTTTGTTTCTGATGCTGATCTGGCATTGCTTTTTGCAGTAGCTGATGTCGCCCAGCTGGTTATCGAAGAGGTCGCTAGCCGCGGCGGCCAGAGCCGCGCAGAGCAGAGAGAGGAGTGCGGGACCCCCAAGCGCCATACCGCCCACCAGCAGCGTCTTCAGGCCGTATGCAGAGAGCTGAGAGGCGGCGTGCACTGCGGGCTCCGTGCGGTTCCGGCTCCGGCTCCTATTCCACTCCCCAGCTTTCCACACGATCTACATCTGCTTCGCCAGCGATATTCTAGTTTTTATTTTCCCCACCCGTATTAAGACAAGCCCCGCCCCGCGCCAGCTCTGATTGGCTGACAAGGGCCCGCGTCCTGATACCGGATTGGCTGGACGCAGCTCAGCAGTAGGCTCCCTCCACTAGAATGGTTCCAATGTTAAAAAATGACTAACCTAATAAATAAATAAATAATAAATAGTCACAGTTTTATACAACTAAAATAAACCCGAGGTACTTCAGGGCTCATTTCTCCTCGCACTAAAACAGGGACGCCCAATTTGTTTATTTAATTTTTTTCCCCAGAAGACCAAGGGCAAAGGGCCAAAAACACTACACATAGTGTATGTCAACTGTGTACATTCTCATTTTGTGAAGCAAATCTGCAGTGAGAATGGAGCTGACAATAAATTAGATTTGGAAAAAATAGTGGAAATGTGACACTGATCTGTGAAATGTGACACTGATCCTGACAGTCAAAAAGTTTTGTAATCCAGAGACTTTAATAATGAGGAGGAAACAGGCAACCAGTAGAAAAGTAAATGAGATCTCAGCAAGTGAGAAAAGCACTCACTCTCTGTGGAGATATGTGCACACTCAGTAGCCAGAATAAAATAAACATTTGGAAAGAGATCTTTATTTTATTGGTCATTTACAGGGAGTGGCACGGTGGTGCAGCAGATAGTGTCGCAGTCACACAGCTCCAGGGACCTGGAGGTTGTGGGTTTGATTCCCGCTCCGGGTGACTGTCTGTGAGGAGTTTGGTGTGTTCTCCCTGTGTCCGCGTGGGTTTCCTCCGGGTGCTCCGGTTTCCTCCCACAGTCCAATAACACACGTTGGTAGGTGGATTGGCGATTCAAAACTGTCCATAGGTGTGTGTGTGTGTTGCCCTCTGAAGGACTGGCGCCCCCTCCAGGGTGTGTTCCCGCCTTGCGCCCAATGATTCCAGGTAGGCTCTAGACCCACCGCGACCCTGAACTGGATAAGGGTTACAGATAATGAATGGTCATTTACTTATAAGAATTACTGATTGTGGAAACTTTTCTTTTACATTTATAGGTCTCTCTCTATTAAATATAGGAGTGCATCCTTCTTTTTGTTACAGAAAAAACTTGCATTATGTTGTTAGCTATATTTCTAGCACAAGATTTGTCTGAATAGTGTTTTCTAACTTATAGAACTGCTTATGGACAGAAATGATCAACAGGTCACAGTGCACACCCTGCCTTCTCTCTTTGTCTCTTTTATTTCTCTTGGTCTCTGAGTTTATCTGTCCATGTACTTTCGTTTTATTTCTTCCTTTCTCTTGTATTCCTCTATCCTCCCTGTAATAGTGAGAGATTTGTGACCATGTGACTGAGAACTATGCTTTATTATCTCTTTATTGTATTTTGTTACTTACATTTTTTGCCTTGGTCTAATAAAGGCCACATTTATTTTGCATTAATGAGTTTAAAATGTGAGTTAAGAATTATATGACTTCTACATTTTTGGCTACAACATTATACGTACATTACACGGTAGAGTGCCTGAGCTTACTGAACTTGTTCAACCATTTTTCAGTTGTATATATGGTGTTATAGCTTTCTTTAATTATCTTGATCTGTCTTGTTACTTATCTGTGCTGTTGATGCCAGTTTAGCTCATTTTGCTATCATTTGGGCCTCACTACATGCTTGACAGGTTTAAGACATCTGTTTAAACCACTGATGCCACGGAGTGCAATTTCACATGAGGTTTGTTTGTTCATTTCTCTCCAAGAAAATATACAGTAACATAATTAAAGCATTATTTGCATCTTTTTACTGTGTAGATTCTAAAAAAGAGTGCAACGTAAACATAGTGGAACCTTTATGATTCTAAAGAATCCATTTTAATAAAGTTAATTATACACTGCATAACTGAGAGGAATTAATTAATCATGCAAACAGCCATTAAGAATTCAAATCATTGCACAGTGGTGGTTCAGTATATAACTTCATAAATTTAGAAACCATTTAAAGAGCTGATTTTTTGTGTGTTGAGTGTGTGTGTTCTTCTGTACAAGTGTGCAGTAGACAGATGTACTCCTGGAATCTATACATTTTTTGTCAGTTACATTTAAGTTCAAATTTAGTCTATAGTCCTTTTTGAGTAAAATTTATTTTTGTCCTTTTTAAAATCTAGGTTTCTCTCTTGTTGCTAACATATTATTTTTTTCTCTTGTTACTCACATATTTACCCATGTCAAATTCAGCAAATAAATGATAATTAAGCTATAATTAAGCAAATAAATAAATAAATAAATAATTAAATACCTGGATTGTTCTTTAGTTAGAAATGTCTGAGTATGTTTTCTGTCAGGATATTAAGAATGTATGTCATTTGACCAGTTTGGGTTCCATGATTTCCAGTTGCATGTGGTCACAGGCAGTGTAAAATAATATTATTTAAACTGACAGCCCCTCTTCTGGCATTGATGAAACTCTAAACACTTATCTCTGTTCATCAGAATGATACGTTTTATAATTTATTGGCAGGAAAAAAACATCCTTAATACATTAAAGACTAAGCACTAGCTCTATGAAAGTGTCAAACAAATAAATACAGTGGAATTTGAGTTCCTAACTTGTGTTTATTGATAGTCAGAAAACATGTTATTTCTTACTAATTCAAGGAATAAGGTTTAAAAGACCGTTGGTCCCCCCCCAACGGTGTTCGGAAACTCTAATAGGCGTCTTGCCTGTGACGTAGATGGTGGACAACAACTCTAGAAGTTGCACTTAATTTAATGCAAAATGACGAAAAGGTGTGTTGTTTTTGGCTGCAATAATTCAATGTACAGTGGGACATCTGTGCACAAATGGCCCAAAGATCACAAAATATCCAGAAAATGGACTAAATTTGTCAACTTTAAATGGGCACTTTGGAAAGGACCATCCGCTCACTCCGTTATCTGTAGCTCATTTCACTGGCGCTTTTCCAACAATATGGGCATGTAAGGAAACCAACGAAAGGTGTTCAAGAGCCTCTGTAACATGGAGGTAAACAGGGTAAGGACACTCACTTCGCCTGTTTTAGTTGGTGTTAGTTAACGTTAGCTTGACTTGCTAAACTCGGTGGCTCAGATTGTACTCGGCTACGTAGCTGCATTACGGAGGTTTATAGTGTCGGGTGAATTCAAGTTCGACTTCGATCACATTTACAAGAATAACGGTACCTCTAAATTTGAGTTTAGCTTATTGCTAGGCTATTGTCATGAATAATGTTGGTTATTTAGCTAGCTGGATACTGTCATAACAGTCAGTCATAACGGTATTTTACCGCGGCGTTGTTCAGCTGTTGTCCACCAGTGACGTCACTTTTGCGTTCAAGAATTTCCGTAGCGAGCTCGGGTTTTTCCGTCAATTTAATAAAATTGTCAGTTTTAAAGCAAATTAAGCTGCTATTTTCATTTTAATTCATACTTATATATGTCAGTAACTAAAATAATGTGAAATAATCATGGAGGTCAATTAAGTGATGCTTAGCCTTTAAACATTTCGTAGATGTAACTCCACCCACACCCTCATTCAGTTTTCAATCTATGAATATGCAATTAGTCCCTGCTATTAAGAACACTGCAGTATCAAAACAGAACTTTTTGGCCATTTAATTATATTCTTATTTTGCTCATGTTGCATCTTCTAGCATAAACAACACCATAGGGACCTGGTAACAAGGTAAAAAACTTGATGTTCACTGGAGGGATTCTTTAAAAATGATAACATTTTTAAAGTGTGGTAAAATGGGGGGTGGGGGGTGGGGAGGACTTGGTCAAATGAAGGAGTTTCCTAATGATGAGTGACTGAGGAGATGGAGGAGGAGCTTCAGGAGTAACTTAGTCCAGATTCTGAACAAGCACTCAACTCTACTGAACACTGAGAAGAGCTCTGTAGCACCGCCGTTTTGCACCATGGTGAGACTTCCACACCTGAGGTGGTTTTGCTGATTTTTGCAGCGCGAGGGCTTTTTGCACTTTTCGCCAAAGTGGTAAAAATGGGTCGCGCGCTCCTCCGTTCCCGCCAGCGCGGTGATGAAGAGCGTTCACGGAGCTCCAGAGACTCGCTGAAGATGGTTTTGACTTTGTGGACGGCGTCGTTTTTCATCTTCATCCCACACGTCTTCACTTCCAACATGCGTAAGTTTCCGTCAGCGCTGAGACACATTCTGCTGGAGTTTAACGAAGACCACACAGACCCTCACAGAGCCCTGCAGGAACTGAGGGAAGAAAAGTCCCGCAGCTGAAGTCTTCAGGAGCCAATTTCTAACACATAAAATCAGTCACAACGATGAGAGATTTTTCGGCAAGACTTAACAGCTCATTATTATGACTGTGCCTGTTACGTCATCTCTTAATAATGCAACCCTTAACGATTATGTTGGACTAATTAATTTTTATGAGGGTTTAGACTAGCATTATGAGAACATTCTGAGGTGCTCAGTAAAAATTATGAGAGACGTCCTCATTATTGACTTATTATATGACTATATAGCTTATTGTTTACTTAAAGAAGCGGAAAATTGCCATCCATAAAATGAACATCTTAGATTTAACAAATAACCCAAGCGTGGACATTTTGTATTGAATATTCATCCACATCCCATTCATAATTCTTTAATGTGTACTATTACAGAACTTGTTCTGATTGGTTTAAAGAGATATCTAAAGTACACAAATTAATGTTTGAATATCCATTATTTTCACTATCCACAACTTTTATTCATTTATCAGTTTTGTTAAAATTCAATAGTGTCATGTGACAAAAAAAAGTTAGTATAAGAAAAAATCACTTATGACATTTAGTTTGGTTGAACTGAAAAATGTCTTCAGATTTCATATTTCAAATATGGACAATAATGGGTTAAACACTGTAAATTTCAATTACTCACTGGAGATTTGGCTGTTGTATGGATTGGATAATGTGGTTTAAAACATCAAAAGCATATTGGACTGCAGTCAATTCTGATTTATATACGTTTCCCTTTACCACAAAGAGTTCGTCAGGCAAGACTTGTTTTTTTTTCTAGTGTGCTGTATTAGTTTTGCAATTAAGCCACAAGGCAAAAATAAATAAATAAATAATTCAAAAAGAAAAAAGGATTACAAACTCATAGTACTTGTATGCTACATTAGCTCTTCAGTGAAAAACATAAGAAGAAAACTTTGGACACCAAACAGGCGTTGGGCTATGGGGGTATTATGTAAATCTGATATTTCTTTAAAAATAGAAAAACAACAGAAAAAAAAAACAATGGAAACTATAGTAATAACATCACATAACAATGTTATACTACTTTGTCCTTTAGCTGCTCTGCACTGCACTCAAGAGGCCTACCACAATGTTTTGTTACGATCCTATGTGAGTTGTTATCATGCAGAATTATTTTCGGCAGTGAGATATATGTTTAAAACCCTTGACCATCTCCTTCCGAGAGTAAACTGGACCCTCAGTGTCCCTAAAGGAAATAAGTAGCAGTATGCTAAAACAATTCAGTTCGCCTTTAGAGCATTTCTCATAAATGTGAATAAATATGAGTACAGCTGACAAAGAAGAGGAAGATTCGAAGGATGGAAAACCACTTAAGCTCTTGACAAACGGCCTCATGTGACCTGACTGAGTTATCTCCCAAATGTTAAAGCATTGCAGTCATAAATCCAGTTCAAAAACTTCTGTTTCTGCTTGTCATAAATACAGACTCTTATTTTTTTGACCCCCAGACTTGGCTGTGATCTCCCCTCAGGACCCAGCACTTCCCATCGGCTCCAACCTAACTGTAGTGTGCACTGTTAGCTCTGAGCTGGGGATAGAGGCCAACTCTCTGTATTGGACTCTCAATGGGAAACGACTGGCCAAGAGCACCTACATGTTTCTCAGTCCAACAGAGCTGAGCGTAACACTGCACAGACTCAACGGCTCCCAGCAGCAGTCAGGAGACAACTTGGTGTGCCATGGTGGCAATGGGGAAGTGCTGGCAGGCTCTTGTCTTTATGTTGGAAGTAAGTGTAACGTAGTGGCACAGAATCATAATCTAGAATTTATTCTGAGAAAAAATTAACTTTGTATGAAATGGAACGTGTTTTAAGTAAAGAGAGCATGCCATAATTAGTTTATTATTCAGTAAATACTTTGAAATATTCAATGAATGTAATATTTAATTGAGGTTATTATTATTGATCATGTTGCTGTTTAAATTCTAAATATTATTTCATTTAAATAGAAATAGTGCCTGAGAATTTATCTTATGATAATATATTAAATTGCAGTTTTACTGCAGTTGTCACCACTGTCGATTTGGTACTTTTTTACGATTTTATTGTAACATTTTTAAATAGTTAGAATGGCAAATTGAAGTATAGCTTGAGCTATTCTAGTAATACTACTGCTAATAAAAGCTAATAAATTCACCACAAGCTAACATGTTAGCCACATTATAAAAATACAGTAATACAAATACGTTTCTTTGCAATAATTTGACACTGTGCAGCAGTGCGAAAATATAATGCATTTGATACATTAAAAACTATTTAAAACAACATGACTGCGTATGTTGTTTTTTTTTAATTCAGACTATATGTAGTCACTTTGGTGGTCACATGACCCACTTTACATCGCTTTTGTGTAATATTTCAGGCTTTATTTGATACAGATCAGATTTTTTCAGTTTTTCCTGTAATATCTGCTCAAGCATTTCCTGCTGGTGTTGGCCCTGGAAACTCTGGAACATCTTGTTGTCGTGTTTGTGTGCAGTGCCCCCTGAAAAACCAGTTAATCTGTCCTGCTGGTCACGGAACACTAAGGACCTCAGCTGCAGATGGAGCCCTGGCGGTCAGGGGGAGATGTTCATCAGTACCAAATATATCCTCAAGTACAAATATCGGTAAGACGTGACATTTAAAGGCATACAGTTTTAAAATACTTACACCTCATGGAACATAATGCTCAAACTTTGACCTGTATAGAAGAACAGTGGGCCTCAGTTGTAGGTGGCTTATTATAATATATAAATATAAGAATACACAGTAAATTCACCAGTGTTAAATCAACACTATTACACTAACAGTGTTAATTTAACACTGGTGAATTTACTGAGTATGACTTGTAACATTTCAACATGTTCTATTGTTTGAAAGGTTTGGATGGTGTATTAAGATGTGCAGCCTAACAAGTCTTAATTGGTGTGCAGATGGTATGGCAAAGAGAAGGAGTGTGAGGAGTACAACACGGGCCATTCGCATACGTGTTATATCCCTCGGGATCTGGCTATTTTCACACCATATGAGATTTGGGTGGAAGCGTCCAATCAGCTCGGCTCTGCCACCTCTGATGTCATCATTTTGGATATCTTAGATGTGGGTAAGTAGGATGCCTTCTCTGAGTCTCCTGTGTCAAGCTTGTGCTGTTAAATCGGCAAATGAAGCAGGCCTCGTTTTTGTTTTTGTTTTTGTTTTGTTTTTTGTGAATATCTGGGCAGCACTTCCCAACAGTGAGCTCATCTTCCAGCTCTTAAACAACTATTGAGCCTATCACATATGGTACACACACTTGTCTGTGAGAGTGGGCTTTTTATTAGGTTTGGAAAGGGGAAAAAAACATCACTGATGGAGCAGAAATTCCAAATGTGGTTGCCTTACAAAGGGCAGAAGCAATCAAAAGCTTCTAAAGCACTGTTGGGGCTGGATTAGTTTTTCCAGACAAAGTTTGGTCATGTGTATGAGAACTGAAGCGCTGATTGATGTCAGATTTTCAGTTGGATAACAATGTAAATTATGTAATATTAGGCAATGATTATCAACTGAAGAGTTATTGCAATATCAAAAACATACATATAAAGAATGACACAAAATTATAAATTATAGTTAGTAGAAACTCCATTACCTTATTCATAGCTTTTCCCCACAATGGTAATATAATCCAAACTGAACCATTAGATGCTGCACACACTATTGCTTTCAGACTTAGTAGAGGAAACTACAGACATAAAAATGATGATAAACTTAAATCACTTATCTCATCTGCAGTCACTTAAATTAAATAAGACAAGACACAGCCACAAACATGGCAAGGAGATGCGGAGGGAAAGGAAGGGAAAATATCCATTGCCGTTCTTTCTTAGTTTCTCTATTTCGGAAACAATAAATCTTGGAATTCACTTGACTTTGCCCTGGAGGCAGCCTCGATTCAGTGGCAGCACTGATTTATTTCTTATTTGCAAGGAGAGTATGACATTTTGTAATGCCTTGATCAAACACAAAAGCAGTTTGTTCATTTATCACTAGCTGGAGACTGCTAGTGACTGGGTTTATTATCATGTGATACTGGATTTGTTAAATAACCCACATACTGAATAACAAATAACATGTAGATTTGTCATGTTGGTCGTTGTAGGACATATGCCTTTTGTAGAAGTATATGAAAGGCACTTGATATGAGAGAGACGCTCTAAAAATATTTTGTCATTGCTCTGTTACCCTTACAACTTATAGGTTACATTTGGTTTTTATTTCTGAATTAAAAGCAAACAACACTGTATTTAATACATACATTTTAATTTAAAACAACATGTATTAAACATAATTATACTGCATTTTATTTGAAGAGTAGGAATGACCGTTTTTGTAACCATTAACCTGTTTTAGAGCTTTAGTTTACTGAAACACTTAGATACCTCCCAAACAAGCTTCTGTTGAATTAAACGTAAATTAAAATATTGGAATAAATAGGTTATGTTTTTTATGTAGATTAAACTACATAAAAAGTTAAAGCCATGGACAAATTTGTTGTTTGATAATAGTCAGAACTGGACTCATAGGTGGTCATTTCAGAATAGTCCAGTGTTTTGTTTCCTAGACATTTTGAGTGCTATTCGCTGGGTGTTTTGGGATACTATCCTTTGGAGGACCCATGACTTGTGACTGAGACAGCGTTTTCTGACACTGCGCAGTATTTTTCGCTTTGGATCACCTTGATAGTCTAGAGATTTCATTGTGCCCTGCACCAACTCAAGAGGGTGCATATGAAGATGCCAAACAGCAGAAAGATTACTTCAATCCATTTAATTAGTCTATATGGCTAATTAAAGGCCAATTAAAGAAAACAGTTTGAAAGCTTACTACGTATAATGCATTTATTTATATATTTTTCTCTAGGGACACCCAAAATCTGTCCTATCCACTGTAGAAGCATTGTTTCAGTGAGTTGTAAGGTTACCGACAAATTTGTCCACACTTATAGGAAAGCAAATTTAAGTATTCTCAATGAGTTATCCATTAAAGTAGCTTAATTCACTAATTATTAGGGGCATCTACAAAACATTCATTTCTTAATCGATTATAGAAATTATACATATTGTGTTTACCTTTCTCAGCTCATAGTCTATTCATGCATTTATCCCAAATCAGTGACCACTGACCCCCCTCCTGATGTGCTTGTGAGTCGAGTGGGCGAGCTGGATGATCAGCTGAGCGTTCGTTGGGCTAGTCCTCCAGCCCTCAAGGATTTCCTCTTTCAGGCCAAATACCAGATCCGGTACCGCGTGGAGGAGAGCGTTGAATGGAAGGTACCGCTAGGACACACCTAATTACATGGTTCACGGTTATTAGAATGCATGCCGATGGTAAGGGTGTGTAGCAGTCTGTAAATCAGAACTAATATGGCAGTCTTTTGTGACAAATTAGCGTTGATTTATGCAGCGACCTTGAACAGCAAATTAATTCAGCCCAAGAGTCCTTGAGTGATGGTTATATGTGGTAGGTACTGACACGTTTGTACATGCTAATCCTGTTGGTATGTAAAACGATTTGCAGAACAGAATGGTAACACCATCACATTTGTATCTCAGGTGGTAGATGATGTGGGAAACCAGACATCCTGCAGGTTAGCAGGACTCAAACCAGGCACAGTTTATTTTGTCCAGGTGCGCTGCAATCCTGTTGGCATTTATGGCTCAAAGAAAGCAGGGATATGGAGTGACTGGAGCCACCCAACAGCTGCTTCCACACCCAACAGTGGTAGGTTTCTACTGATGTATTTTACCATTTACTTTTGGAGAATATAACATTTTTTTCAGTTTCATTGAGGCTCATATAAAGGCTATATTTTTCCTGTGTCTTTAAGACTGATGTATGTAAATGACCTTCTGTTCAGTTGTCCTGTGTTGTGCTTCATGCAAAAGATACTTTATTTGAAGTAAAAAAAATATATTCTTAAATGAAAAGCGTCTGTACGTATAGTTATTGCTTTGTAGATCCATTTACACAGCAGTCAGCACTTTGAATAAGAACTATGGAGCATTCATAACTTAAATACCTCAGTTTAATGGAAATTTCCCTCCCCACAGATTAAGAAGCAACGTCGTGGGCTAATTAGATTCAACCCATATGTAACCCCAGAAAACAACAAAACAAAAATGTCAAGCAACTTGATAGGGATCTCTCATCAGTGCATTCAAAGCTCTCCAGTAAAATGTCAGTGGGCCTTAGGGAACATTGAAATTTTTTTTTTGGTTAGTCTTTATAGATGCCTTTTGAATATGTTCAGAATAAAGCCACATTCAAACCGAGTGGAAAAACTTTTGAATCAGAAATGACAGGTTATGTGAATTTCACATAGCTTCAGACAACAAACTGTATCTAGCTCTTTTGTTTTCCATCCTATATTTTTGCTTAATTCTTCTTCTAGTGGTTTATATAGTTCTAAGTTGTTTAAGTCCTACACTACAAGTAAATGTGTTGATATCTGTGCTTCTTTAGCGGTTCTGTGGTTGTGGTCAGTCTGAAAATATGTTGTCAGATGATCAGGACAAATAGTGCTTGAGAAAGTTATAGTTCAGATGTTTTAATTAATTAAGAGCCTTGTTGATTCCCATGTCTCCCTGCAGAGCGGCTGCAGAGTGGGTCATGTGACCCCAAGTCAGAGGAGCAGAATTCGACCCTGCGACGGGAGCTAAAGCAGTTTTTTGGCTGGGTGCGAAAACACACAAACGGCTGCACCAATGTCAGCATCAAACTTTACGATCAGTGGCGTGCCTGGCTACAGAAAGCCCACAAAACTCGCAATCAGGTAGGTCCAACATCTCTGCATTTCACCTAGTCATCTATGTTCAATTTTAATACTTTTCTTAATTTGAAATTGTAAATTAAGTTAAGCAGCAGAAGTAACAATATATATATATATATATATATATATTTATGGATATGTCGAACACTTCTTATAACTTGGCTGATGAGGTTTTCTTCCTTGTCCGCTATCCTAACAAAGGGATAAATGCAAAAAATACATGTAATTGTACGCCACAAGAAGTTAATGAGAGCATTCTGTGTGGGTAGCTTTGTTGTAAACCACCCCAAATGTCAGAAAGCATTGAGCCAGTTTAGGTCAGCCGACATATCCTCTGTACGCTCCCTGAACTAAAGCAATTGTCGCTATTCTTTTTTTTCCTCAAGAGACTGTTAAAGACTTGGATTACTTGATTAGTTTACAATGTTTTTTTTTTGTTGACTTTTAAGCACTGTTAAGCTGCATGTGGCATGCCTCAAGAAGAGCTGGTACCAATTACATTGTGAAGTCACTATACATCATGTCATCACATTTACTTGTAAATGTCATTTTTCTTTTGCCTTTCAGGTAGTGCAAAGCGGTAAATCTTAGCATAAGTCCAAACAAGACTGGAACAGTTTGCGGACAAATGTGACTATGGGGTTTTTATCACTCTCAAGTGCTTAGGATAGTTTGTTGTGACAAACCCAAAGGCTCTTTTGAAGAATACAAATAGAGCCCAGAATGTGGCGAGATGATCTGTTGATGTGTCCCTGCTGCACAACTGCGTGCGATCTCTAAACAAGAACAAAGACAAATAAGAAAGCGCATGAGAAACCATTCCATGGACAATTGCGCAGGGGAAAGTTCAGGGGTAGCCGGTGCACGACCCACATGCCTGAGATTAAGGGGAATGGTTCAGACAGGTCAAAATAGGAAAAGATATAGAACTTGTCCCTGGAGCACAATTTGCTCAGCAGCTATCTTCTGGGCTCATAACAACAAAGCATTGGAAAAACAAACTCAACAGAAGCCAATGTCAGTGTGTTCCAAATGGATGCAACAAGCAAACAGTGGCAACAGTGATTTGTTGGAAGAATACCAGTGCACATTCAAGGAGTCAGTAACATATTTTGTGTCAAAAATATTAGAAGTGGACATCCATGGGTATCAATTATTTGTACATGAAGTGTTTTATCTCTTTTATTTTTGTATAAAATTACAATATATTTAATATATAACATGCACCTTTTTTACAACCAACTCAACTGATGTAAGCTGATTTAGTGGATCATAAAAAGAAGGTATCTAAACAAGATCACCAAACAAAAGAAACAGAAACAAGATTTGTAATAACAACGGATATACAACACTCCACCTGCTAAAAAATGCTGGTCAACATCACCAGCATAAGTGCACACAGGTACCTGCTCCTAACAAAGACAAAATTGCAGGAGAGACCACCATCCACATCTATCTGGGTAGTAGCCATATGTTCATTCTGGTTCTTCTGAGTCATACTTGAAGTCCTGTAGAATTTCACTCAGAGCCTCCTTGTTTTTTATGATACTGAAGAAAAAAAGGGCAGAACAGGAATACGTTTATTATAGCATGTTTTCATCAGTGGTGTGGTCAATCTGTCTGTATAGTGACCAAGCACAAAGAGAAATGCAGAACCATTCTTACTCCTGTTTGATCTCCCGGACCTTCTCTTGACAGCTCTCATCATCTGGGTGATCTTGAGCACTTTGCTTGGCCAGCTGCAATTTAGCTGTCTGTAAATAAGACCATTTATTCTCATCAGACTGCTGATAATCTTGTGCTGTCAAGGTTCATTAAATTGATCAAACCACACTTTCTTTATAGAAGTTGCATGTTAGGATTTATAAAATATTGGCATTCTACTGTGAAGTTTAGGTGGATCTACATTTTGACAGAGTATCTGATACTTTTGTTTGTCTTTGGTGTGTTTGGCTGAATTTTACATTAGTTACGGCATTATAAATACACAGTATACGCACTATGAAAAGACAGAGACCACCAGTTTCAGACATAGATGACACAGAAAACAGGACTGCTAGCAACCATGCCATACCTCTTGGACCAGTATAAAAATAAACAAATATTATGAAAAAAAACTAAGCAATTCTGTCCGTCCTTACACTGTAAGAAGACAATTCAGCACAATGAACCTAAAATGATATGTAGCTGTGAAGAAGTCATTATTTAGAAAAAATAAATGTGTATAACCCAACAAAATTTTATTGGAGGAGAGAAAACTCCTTTGGAACTGAAAACATATGGGAAAAAACATTTAAAAGACCATTTGTGCAAAAGTAATTTACTATCCACTGAAATTGGGGCAACGGTGTCAAACTAACTGAACAATGTTACAAGTGTTGGCCAGAGGACGTATCCCTAAAGGATTAAAGGCAATATTCATGATTTTAATCAAAAACACTTTTTATCAAATTCACAAGCTGTTTCCTCACCATTTGCTAGCTCTCTAGTCTGTTTGCATGCTCAAAACCGGTCTAATGGGTTTACAAAACCTTAGTGTCTATAAATGTGAAGAGTATAAACAGTGAAGAGACCTCTAAATGTTAAAAAGCATGAACCAAGTTGAGGATATTGTGCTTTTCCTGTTATATAGGTGGGTAATACTGACTTAGTTTTGCTGTTTCATGTTACAAAAGGTGAAGCTGACTCCTTCAAAATGCATCCTGCTAAATGCATGAATGTAACACAGACCGAAAGTGCTACAAAACTCAACTCGAACTTGTAACAACTCAATATACAAATGAGACAAGTAAAATTTCAGCCACGCACAAACAACCATTTGTTCCACCAATGTACTGTTCCACCTTAAAAGAAATAGAGCTTCTGTATGTAAAAAACAGAGAGAACAGCTGTTCCCCACAATCATAGATATTGCCTTTAAATGACCAAGATGAAATGAAATGACAACATGTAAGTCTCTGACTTTTCAATATAAACTACTCTATAGGTCCTTCCCACCAACACTCCAGACAAAGAAGAGTAAAGTGACTATAATTATTGTTAGTCTAGCATAAGTATTAAATGAGACAAATGTCAACAGACTGCAAGGCAGGCAAATAGTCACCATGCCCAGTGCCATGATTCACCACTGAATACATTTAGGCATGCCCTTAGTGTAATAAAGATTTTACATAAGAAATTGACCACACTAATTGTATTATGACTGAATTCAATTAAAATGCCTCACAATAAAATTCCAACATAGGTTCCACAGAAAAGTACAAACTGCGCCTACAACAATGGTGGGCCTTGATTGAAGAAACATGGGATGAGCAGATGTGCGCAAATAGTTTTAAATATTATGTATTATTTGTGGTGTAACTGAAGTGCTAACGCTTATTCTGAAAAATTACATTATCATGGTGCGGTACATTAATTAATTATTAACTACGTTGTAGATTACTTTGTGTTTCTTCTTTGGTGTCTGACAGTATTGTGGGCTGCAATGCTGTCATGAATAATGGAGTATGTGAAATCTCTTACTACAAGCAATTTTTCACATCTGGGTTAAGCAGTTAAGTACTAAACAGACTCCCACAAAATATTATTTCGTAATTTTATCAGTGTGGACTAACTGAACATAAAATGATCCTACGTTTAAAAAAGTGATGATAAACACCAAGTACACACCAGATCCAGTTTCTGCTTCTCCTTGATCTGAAGCTTCTCAATGTGCTCCGAGAGGTCTGGGCGGTCGAAGTCTTGGTGGAGGCGCTCTTTAATCTCCAGCACTTCTTTGGAGATGCCGCAGAATGCTTTCGTTATCTCATGAACCAGCTGTCTGTAATGCTCAAAGTCGTAGTGGGGCCCTGTTCTCAAATATGCCTCATGACCCCTGTGACACAAGACAATCATATTATCTTATGAAGTCTAACAGCGAAAGTATGCAGCAGTGTTTTTTTTTTACATGCAAATCTGATTTTATATCTTCCAGACAAAACCAAACAATATGGTTGAAAAGTGAATGCTCAAAATTGGGAAGTCAGAGCCCAGAGAGGTCAGTTCTAAGACAAAAACGTCTATGTGCAGTTGGTGCGCAAGTGTCTTTTATTTGTGGCCACTGTTTCTTACAGACTCCCCTCCAATGAAAACTTGTTCACATGTCTGTGTGTGGGTTTTTTAATGCATACTTAAAAACCGAAGGTGTAGATATTCAACTTAGTCACTTCCCAACCATGAAAGGGATGCAAACCCAATCTAACAGTCCATTTAAAATTTAACAAACATCAGTGGATTACACGTTAGTTACCTTATCAAGTTCAGTTTCAGTATTTTTACAGTCAAATCCAGCACAGTTTAATATGTGGCTCGGCAGCATTCAAATCCAGTAAAGTGTAGCTATGATTGTACAGCTATTCTAGAGCAACCCTTTAAAGAAAAATATGTTAACAGTTATGGTAGAATTTTGTTATTTTTCTCTGGGCGAGTGTGTGAGAAACAGAGTAAAATGGTATTAAAGGAAATGAGATGTAGGCTAATGTAAGTGGTACGTCATAGAATTGTCTGCCTTTCTCGGACAACAGCTAATGTTATTTCTTTGTAGCATGACTCCTGCTGAAACCGGTACTTATCAAATCACAAATGGTCACTTCCCTTGCCTTCTGTCTTCCATTGCTATAAAAGACAAAATGGCTCTTAGTCTAACATTAATAAATAACATAAGGAGCCCAATGTATAATTTTAAATGTAAACACAGACAAATATTTATTCTTCGTGCCATTGACTCAAAAAAATGTAAAAATGTTAGGATACAGTGGATAATGTTAGGATGTGTAGGATACTGTTACTCAATCATGCAGATAGATAGTGTCCATCTGCATACCATCAAAACTATTTTAAAACGATAATAATATCCAATAAGGTACTTTATTATAACCCAGTTCATCTCTAATTGGGGAGGAGATGCGATAGTTGCTTCCATGGCCTTTAGACGGCTAAACGTTATAACTAAAAATATTAGTTAACCTCGGGAAGCTATTCTATGCGGTAGATTACACTAAAGTGAATCAGGTACAGTATATTAGAGGGGAAAGACAGCTTGGGCAGTGCAGGGGATTAGAGGTTCTTATGAAGATGACTTAAAGATGGTCAGTCACTTACTCTTCAAAAAGCCTGTACGCCTCCACACGTTCAGTCTGAAGAGCGTAGAAGCGTCGCATCAAACTTTTGAAATCTGAAGGAGCCTTTAAAAAGATGGGATTGTGACCACGATGATGAGACTGTGAACATCTGAAAAGTTTAAAAGGAAACATGACCACTGTCTGGTCACTACACTACTACTGCAGTACCGTTACCGTCTCTGTAAACAGAGAAAGTGGGCCGTAAAACTACAATAACAAACAGTTCCTCTGTTAAATAAAGATCCAGGAAATGTTAATTGATTAAACTCACCATGCTGCTCGTTTCTGTTCAGTTTCAGTCTCTCTCTCTCTCTCTCTCTCTCTCTCTCCGCTCGCTCACCACTTCACTTCCTGTTTACCCACGCAGGACACCAAACTATTGCGTCGAATGACGTCACGCGTGTGCGACAGCTTGATCAATATTACAGACCAGTTTTAATATCACGATACTGCAAAAATGTAATACCTTTAATAAAAATAAATAATTATATATAATTCATTTGACATTACTAAAAAAGACAAAGTATAAGTGATGATAAACAGGACACAAATGATCCAATATCCCTTAATATATAATATACTGTGGAATAAAATTGCTTCTGCATTAATAAAATGGCTCCTCTCCTATATTAAAGCTGTGAGTGAACTTGTATCTTGATTTAAATTTCCTTTTGTGTCAGGGCCCCCTCAGTGATTCCAGGACCGGACCCACAGCGATCCTGAACTGGATAAGCAGTTACTCACAAAGAATTCATTAATTCTTGTTGTGGCTGGATGGTGTGTGGTGTGTGTGTGTGTGTGTGTGTGTGTGTGTGTGTGTGTGTAGTTGCTATCAGAACAAAACCTTAATCTTACATTTTTTTTTACATGCATCACTTTTGCACAGTGTTAAATTTAACAAAATGTTTCAACTGTATTTATGTATAACATAAATAATGTACAGATAAAAAAACCTTTACAAGTGGCTTAGTCCTCGCCTCTATTTCCACACACATATACCTATACTCATAAACCATACATACATAAACTGTCATCTTTTAACATTACTGTTCACTGTGACCAAACCCCAAAAGTTGCATATAAGACCAATCCCTTAAATCCTACATTGCTGCCTCCAAACTCACACTTAGATGAGTGTGTACACTAGTGAACAATCCATTGAAGCCCATGGACATTTCACCAGTGGTTTGGTGCCAGATTTGTTTCCATTTCTAAAAAAGACTACTACAAAAGTCCTAACAGAATATATATCAATATCAATGTAAACAATTTGATAAAATTGTCAATGTAAACAATTTTGTTTTATGAGTTTTTCATCGATAGCAGCAACATGTAGACACATAGTTATGCACACAATTTGCTGAATTGTGAATATGAATATTTAAAGTTAATAATAAGAATATTAGGCACACGCAAAGACGTTTGTGTAACATCTGAACGTGTTAAAAGTTGGACAGCTTTGACAAATCTATCTCCCGTTTCGCTCATACACCGACTTTTTATTTATAGGTTTTATTTAAATACATCGTGCTTTCTATGTACCTTCTACACCAACGTGTGATGCAGGGAAAGTACCACTAGGGGGAGGCAGTGTCTCGGACACTTTAGTTATGCGAGAACAATTCAAACTTCTTACGCGAATTGAGAAACATTGAAGCGCACTACAAATACCGGCCCGATAATGTGTGGCTTATATATCCAGGGTCACTCGGTCTAGTGGAATAAAAGCAGGTAAATCAAACCCTGCTGATTGTGCCCTATGTATGTGTCATATCATGTAGAGAACCTCAAATTACAGCAGCATCGTGCTTAACCCCTGCATTTATGACCACACAAAGACTTAAAAAGAAGCTCGTCTAGGCGTGTGCTCAAAGAGCAGAGGGAGCGAAGGGCTACGCGGATTGACCCCACTGCTCCCGGAGACATTTACACTCACTGGCTCCAAACTGATAGGCATTAACCAATATTGGAAGGGCGGAGGTGGTCGGTAATCATCACTAATGCTGAAATATGAGCAAACGGAACTAAGGCGGATGAATGAGGCACGCCAAGAAACTGTGTCCCTGCGTGAGGAGAGAAGTTAACCCCCGATAGAGAGAGAGAGAGAGTGTGAGAGAGAGAGAGAGAAATTGGGTTGCACGGAATAGGTTTTCGCAAAGGGAGATAAAAACGTCCCTCACGCTGAATCGGGAATGAACGAGCACATATGTTTCCATCAAAGGCTCCTGACTGACTTCCGACTGGGGAGCACATTCACAAGGATTTAACCCTTTTCTGGACCTGTTAAGACCGTTGTAAGCACGGCAAAAGACAGTCTCTGAAGACGGAGTGAGAATGATTCATTTGTACCAAAGGTCGTGGACTTTGTCGTGGTCTGTGCTCCTGTGCGTTTTGGGGGGAGTCACTTCACAGGAACAACAGTGAGTTTGTATGAGGGTCCATTTTATGAATCGGCATTTACCATTGATTTGGTATCTTACTATGAGCAATTGTCTTGTTGTTTTGGAAACAGAAAGAGTTATGATTTAGCCTTAGCCATGTTTAGTGTGATGTAGGTAGTGTTTACATGATTTTGTCTACATTTTAATTTTGCATGTTATATTTCAGATAATTGTAGGATACTTCAACTGTACTCTACTGTATTGGTGATGGGAGGAATCTACTTTTGCTTAGTTCTGTTTTAGTCATGCATGTTTACTCTTAGTTGCCTGGTTGGTGACAGCACCTGAAACCATTGGCTGCTGCTCATACCTCTAACGTTTGACTTCAGTACTTCATTTTAGACTGAATGAGAATAACACCCTGAAAACTTCACTTCCTAGACTGAGATACTGGATGCTTTAAGAACTTCTACTGCCGTTCTATAGGGAATTAGTTTTTACCTTCCTGTGTGGGCTTTGATTTTACCCACAAACCTGTGCTGCAGGTCACCCTTTTAGCAGAGGTCAAACACTTAGGTTGCACCTTTTAATGATAACTGCACAAGTCTTGCATAAACTTGTATTACTTGTTATTTACCTTTAAAACTTTTCAGTCTAGATATAGAGTTAAGGTTTAGCTGGAAACAAGTCAATCATAAATGAATGTTAAAACATATAAAGCAGCGTAGCTCTTGAGACAGTTAATATGACTATGGGAGGTTCATTGATCCTCCTTGTTCTAATTTAACCAGATGCTAACATAGCATTTCTATGTGTGAAGCAGTTGTGTGTTTTAGCTACAGATGTTGTCATTTGGCAGACAGTGATGTTATAACTTTTTCACATAGGACCAGCCTCTTTAATCTCCTGGTGTTTCAAGTTTTCTTTAGTCTTCAGTGTTAGAACATCAGCCTCTCAGACTGTGCTAATTCCTGAGTGATGTGATACAATTGACCCAGACTGTTAATGTGGGCTAGCTGTCATTGCATCACATTCTGATGTTCCTCCCACAATTACTAGGTATTTGTGGTGCCATACACTACAAAGTACTTTATATGTTGTATGTGTTATTTCAATACTATATTAAGTTGTATAATTTAGTATACACTTGCTTGTCTGCAATTCAGTCGATTCACTGGTGCTTTGTAGTGTGTACTGAACTGTTTCGTATTGAACAAAGGGAAATGCTATTAATAGTCTAATTAATCTAACAAAATATTTCTTGTGGAAACCTGAACAATAGGGGAATTGTTATTGAATCTCTGTGACATGCATGACCTGTGATGCATGATGTCCCATAATACTACAGTCTACCCTACTTGTCAGCTGATATGAGTTTCTTGTAATGGTTAGAGTGACTGGAAGAAGTTTAGAATTTTTAGGTGAAATCTTGAAGTTACCAGTCCTTCACAGGGTGACTCACACTCACACAGTCACTCACACACTCACACCTATGGATGCTTTTGCGTCACCAATCCACCTACCAACGTGTGTTTTTTTGGACTGTGGGAGGAAACTGTATAACTTGGAGGAAACCCATGCAGATGCAGGGAGAACACATCAAACGTCTCACAGACAGTCACCCAGAGTGGGACTTGAAACCACGACCTCCAGGTCCCTGGAGCTGTGTGACTGCGACACTAGGAAGTAATCAGACCCCTTTAAAAAGTTACCTTTTGTTTATTTCTTGTTACACAAATTTCCATTTGTTTTACAAAGAAGTGTTTGAAAGAATTGGAAGAGCTTTATGGCCAACTGTTTAAAAAGTAGAAGATAGCTTCCCACCACTAAACTGCTGGGGAATTTTCTCTTTGCACAAGATATAAATTGCCTGTGGCTTAGTGTATACAGATCCCAGAATCTTGATAATAGACACATCAAACTACTTTATGTAGATGTGAGGGGAAAAAAAACCCTTGTGTTTAATCATTGTTATATGATGGCAGTGTGCGTTTATATGTTTAATCGCATATTTCATAAAAAGGTAATCTGACCAGTGTTTCAGTGAACATATGATTTCTCCTTTTGTGTACATTTTTAAATGTTAATGTTGCAGGTTTATTCTGTTTTTTTTTTTTATTATTATTTTTTTTTTTTTTTAACAAAGAAAGTGGAATTTTGTTGTCAACAAGTCTTCTGTCATACAGCACAGACTAGCGTTATGACCATAGAAATTGCAGACACTGATTTATTGATTGTGAGCAAAAATCACAAGGCCCAACAGACAAGGGAATCTTCATCTCTTTTCAAGCCTGAAAAAAATGCTGTTTTTAACAAGGCTGCATGTTTTTTTTCCCAGTTTTGTGATCTTTGACCTTTAACCAAGGGAACTGCAACTGCCGAAGTTGTTGGAAACAACAGCAACAAAGGCCTTGTAACAAACTCTACAATGATTTTGCATTAAATCATTTTAATGTTCAAACAAGTTTTACCATTTTTGGCAGCTGTACACCTTTATATGTATTAGTGAGTGTATTAATGAAAAAAAAAAAACGAGGGAAAGAGAAAGTATGCCCATTTGTTTATATATCTGTCACATAAAATTGTGTGTCTTATGATGTTCAGGGGCTACCTGATTGCTGCTCCATCCATTTTCCGTGCTGGAGTGGAGGAGGCGGTAAGCATCACCCTCTTTAACACAGTGGAAGAGACGCGGGTGCAGGTGCAGTTGAGTGTTAAGGGTGAGACAGTGGCACACAGCCATGGCAGCATCCTGGGTAAGCATTCTGCTAGAATGGCCATGGCCTAAACGTTAAATATCTTCACAAAATCCAATTCTAGAAATTAATACTTAGTGTGGTGCTTTGCAACTGGTTCTATTATCTTTAATTACTTAAATTAGTAATCAGACCTCAGCGTTATCAGACCTACAATTACAGAGTAGAGATGAGCCATATGACTATATTTATATAGACTTCTCATTATAAATGATATTGCAACAGAGTTGACAAAGGTAAAAGATAATAGTTGAAGTCATATCCAAAATTTCCAACTGCCTTTATTCTCTAAACAGCTGAAACCAGTCTTAGAGGTATCTAGGCAGTTGAAACAAATCTGGGATGGGATTTTACATTCTTGACATGAATTTGTAATCCGTGCATCACAGTATGTTTTCTGAGTACACCATCAGCATTCAAATAACACTGGCCAGATGCATGTATACATTGGTCTATAAAATGAGTACATTAAATGGATTTAATGAAGCACAATTTATAAAATGTTAAGCAAAATTATTTTCACTAATAGTTTTTTTGTGTTACTACAACAGGATATTATGAGAGGTATTGTCTAACATGAAAATGTCTCAAAGGAACATGAGTTGTCCCATTGTACTCTAAGCATGATATAGCACTGTACAATGTACCCCTGTGTACCTTATTAAAATTGACCCCAGATTTATTACCTAACGAACAATGAACAATAACTTTCACCAGTAAAGCTGTGTTAAATAGCTAGATGGATTACTTTCTGAGCGTATATTTCAATTCAAATTGAGTGTTGCTTTCTGTTTCTTTCCAGATAAAGGCACTATCAAGCTGAAGGTAAGTTCAGAAGTCACTGTGACTTGTTATTTCTTGCAAAAATGATCAACAGTGTAACCAATAATGCTATATTAATTGGTTAGTGTAGCAGTCATTGTAATTTGTTCAGATACCATCAGACATGCGGGGCCAGGCTGTTCTCAAAGTGTGGGGGAACCGGCACCTCACTGAGGGAGGCTACATCTTCCATAACCACACTACAGTGACCATTGACAGCAAGGGCACAGCAGTCTTCATTCAGACAGACAAGCCCATCTACAAACCTCGACACAAAGGTCTCTATCCTCACCCTGACTGTGTGGGATGATAATTAATGATAATTTCATAGTATAGTTATTGATTAAATTATAATTCAGTGCATTGTCAAATTTGCACAAAAACTTTATTATCCCAAATATAATATGTTTTAGAACATTGTAGAAGTAGTGTTTTATAATAAGCCTGAATTTTATAAATGAGGTGATTGTATAAATTAGGTAATTACAGTTATTAAATATGGATTGTCTGTTAAATATCTGGGGGTAAATGATTTCTGTTCTTATTATCTGTGCTCTCTGTACTAGTGCTTATCAACGTGTATTCCATCACGCCAGACCTGAGACCTTCCAATGACAAGGTATAATAATCTCCTACCTATTCATTGATAGTTGACCTTGATGATGATGATCTACAGTAACTTGCCTCCCATCAGACATAGATATTAATGGGTTTCAGGACAGGGAGAAACAATAATTTTTCAGTTCTTTATCAGTCTCTGCCTCATACAAATGCATGCACATACACATACGCTAATACAGAGTAATTACAGTATTTACTGCCGACAGCATGGAGTCAACAGCTTTTTCCTGAAGCGTCTCCAAACTAAGCACATCTCAGGACAGATAGTGCCTTCATTCGCAACCAAAGCCACAGACACTCAGCTACTGCCGAAGGCCAACTATACTTCACACAGATGCTGGATTGTTGGAGCAGAAGGAAAGGGAGGGTGAGAGGGCATCGTTTGCCATGTGCACTTAGTCTAATGTGTGCCATCCTTTTGCCTCTTTCTTTTTTCTTTTTTTTACAGATTGAAGCTTACATTGTGGTGAGTAGACGTGATGCGGTTGGGACCACCATGGAAGCATGATGCACTTTTTGGCTTTATTTTCCCAGCATGCCCAAGATTACAGGGCAGTGATGTTTGATAACAGGCTCGTAGTTCATGTTCTGACTCCAACATAGACGCATATACGCGATGGGATGAGATGAAAGAGAGAAGACTTTGCCCAGGCCACAGCCTCCTGCCCCTTCAGGCTTAGCCGTCACTTCCATCCCACATGCTGCCCAGCCTTTGAAGCCTCTTTGGGCCCAAACACGGTTGTCCGCCTCCAGAACATTCCTCTAGAAGCTGTGTAAACGGCTGGGGGGAGGGGGGCACAGCAGATAAATGTTTGCTAAGTATACAAAGTTTGTGTTAGTCTACTGCTGCAGCCGGCCAGCCTTTGCTTGGGGAAGAAGCAGTCAGGGGGTCTGTGTAGTTTAGCGGTGACTGACAGCTCCCACTGTCCTAACTCTTTGAATGAGGGCAAGGTTAGTTTATTGAAGGCAACACGGGACTTAGTTAGTTTACTTAAGTCTGATTTTCAGCAACCTTTTTTTAGATGTGTAAAGTGGCCTCTAGTTTTCCATACAAACTAAATAATTGCAGAGATGGTTCTTGGTAGATGGCTTGAGTAATGCATATATATTTTTGTGCCCAGGACCCAAGAGGATCTCGAATGATCCAGTGGAAAGACCTTAGGCCCATTTGTTGTGGTAAGACACCTTCCTTTTTAATGAGATTTACTGTATATATTCATATAAACACTTGGCATTTAAAGGAAATATAATCTACATTTACTTGCTATTACATGTTCCCTGAATAATTTATTTCCTCATCCCTGTTTTATTTACTAGAAACAGTAACTATTTATTTTTACATGACTGTTTTTCAACCTCTTGGGCTAATAAATATCAGTCTCAAGGTGAAGCTGAAGTTGGCTTTTGATTTGTATTTTCCGTTCCGTTAACATTCTGGCACTGACTGCGCTATTTAAGGTGGAATGGAAAAAGCAAATAAAAAAGTAAATATGTGAATAGAAAGTCCATTTAAACCTCTTTAACTCATATTCATTTTATACTCTAATAAAGTCAATTTAATGGAATAAAACTTTCAGCACCCTTTAGTTGATTTATCACATTTTATATCCTCTGAGGAACTCTTCATAAACATGCTGTTTCCCTGCAATAATGTCACACGGTGAAGGAAGTTATATTGGGAACTTACCAACCATCAGGCAACATAGCCTTTGTCTGTTTTTTAAAAATATTTTAGACTGACTGTCACTGAAAACTAACCACAAAGATTTTGAATGTATCTGTATGTGTAAGTGTAATACAATAAAGTACTGTAATAATGTTACTATTTTGTAGAGTCAAATAGGCTTTAATAAAAGGCTTGAGTTTAGCCCTTCTAATAAAATATTGTATATCAGTGATTTCTGTCCATTTCGATTTTCTAGTTTCAGTTTAGTTGCTTGTCCAGAGTTGGCAGCAGAGATAACACAGATTTAAATTGACAAAAAAACTGCCAAATAAACAAAATAAATGCTTTAATGACAGTTTTATTTTAATATGTTTATATGAATGTCATTTCTGGCTTATGAGGTGTTTACAACAATATTCATAAATATCTGTCAGGGATCAGTTAGATAAAGATTGTACATGTTTTCTCTGGAATGATCCCATAATGCAGACCATGAATGGGAATGGATAATTACAGAGGAAACTAATGCCATATATATATTTATATAAAATATATATTATATTATTATTATTAAAATATATTATATTTATATAAAATATTTGAATGGCTTGTTTGTCAGTTTAACTGTGCTTTATTGTCTGTTCTTAGGCATTGTGAAGATGAGTTTCCCTCTATCGGAGCAACCAGTTTTTGGCGAGTGGCTTGTTTTTGTTGAGGTGCAAGGCCACACCTACAACAAGTCTTTTGAAGTTCAGAAATATGGTAGGTTCTGAGAAAGGTGGAGGTTTTGTAACCTTGGTGTTCAATAAGAAGGCAGTAAGTCCTTACTACTGTCAATGTGTAAGAGTTTAAATTGGATTACTTTATGCTAATATAGAATTTGCTCTTTTCTTTCCACCTCTGTTCTTCATCCTCATCTGCCTCAGTAACACCCAGGTTTGAGCTGATTGTGGAGCCCCCTCCCTACATACGTGACCTCAACAGATGTGAACATGCCACTGTAAAGGCCAGGTGAGTGAATTGAATGAATGAATAAATGAATATATCAGAATTTCATGTTTACAAAAACCTCTCCATTAGGTACACGTTTGGAAAACCAGTGACAGGCAAGTTAACCGTGAACATGACAGTAAATGGGGTTGGTTACTACAGACATGAAGTTGGTCATCCTGTGGTGAAGACAATGGAGGTAAGCAAGAGGGAAAAAGAACATTGTACATGTACATTTTTACTGGAGAGTCCCAAGTTTTGTTCAAGAATTAGACTCCTCTTGAGCTGCATGATGAACATGCATTATTGTATTCTGTTGTTTAGAATTTTAACATGACTCATTATGTTTCATCAACAGTATTTTGTCTTTCAGTTGAATATTTTGGCAATAGTTTTAATATAAAATTATAATTTATTTATGTGGGAATTGTATGCATTTAAATAAAAAATAAATGTACACACACTGAACACTGAAAAAATGCTATGTTTTGCGATGCAAGTAAATATTTGAAAGTACGTAAACATCTATTTTTTTCTTTTACCTTATTTCCTGCTCTGTTCATTTAGATCAAAGGCTCAGCTACTTTCAGCCTTTGCGTGAAAGACATGATGCCAGTGGATGTCACTGATCACTTCCGGGGCACAGTAAACATGTGGGTGTCAGTGGACAGTGTGGATGGGGGACGGCAGTCTATGTTTGATGATTCTACACCTGTCCATAAGCAGCTCATAGACATCAAGTATTCCAAGGATACACGCAAGCAGTTCAAACCTGGTTTGCCCTATAAGGGGAAGGTGAGATGCATGAGCAGTTAGCAGTTTTATGCACACCATTGTTATTATAAAATGATCCACTTTTGAAAATGTCTTATATTAAGCCTGAATCAAATAATCCTGAAAACATATTTTATCACAGTCATTTGTTATTACTTTATAACAGGCTTTAAAAGGCTGTTTGTTATGGAGACTTTAAGACTAATATATTATGTAATTGACTGCCATTGTCAAAATATAGTGTAGGATGAAATAAGAAATAGGTGCGTTAACCACACTCTTTATAATGTTTCTGTGAACTGATGGCCATTTGTAAAAAGTTTGATCCAAAACGGACTATGTTTTAAGCTTAATTTGAATATATGCATGATATCGCACTTTTCTATTCACCCAAAGCACTTTATCCTTTGGAACATTAGGGAGACACCTCATGCTCAGCTATGAGAACCTGCTGAGTTTTATACTTGTTTTGCTGATTCACAGAATTTTGATATGAGGATTTTTAACGTTAAACTTTCAGTCTTTTTTTTCTGTGCACCTAGATTGAGGTAATGTATCCAGATGGGAGCCCTGCGAATGGTGTCCAAGTCCGTGTTAAGGCTGAACTCACTCCAAAGGACAATGTTTTCATCAGTGAGCTAACCTCGCAGAATGGCGAGGCAGCTTTTGAGATCCCTTCCATCCCTACTGCTGCCCAGTATGTCTGGCTAGAGGTCAGTGAAGGGTCATGATGACCAGAGACAAAGGAATGTCCTGCAGCAAATTTGGCTTGAAGCATGAAAAAAATAGTCCTGTAGAAGATAGAGACGTTCTCATTCACAGAGATTTATTTAATGAGAATAAAAATGGGGCTGGGGGGTGCTGAAACTGATTATGATGTTGAATATTAATTTTATATTTGCTCATTACTGAACATGTGATGGTACATACCTTTTTTTGTTTGCAGACCAAAGTAATAGCTATAGATGGAAAACCAGCAGGGGATCAGTATCTGCCTAGCTATTTGTCCATCAGCAGCTGGTATTCTCCCAGCAAATGTCACATCCAGCTCCAGAGCCCAATTGCTCCACTCATAGTAAGACCTTGAGACAAAGCCTCATCATATCCCTATATTTCCTCAACAAAGCCTTCCCTTTTCTTGCATATAACTCATTAATAAAGCCATTTTTTCATAAACCTAGTTTGGCTAAAATGAAGTGAAATTAATATTGCTAAATTAATAGCAGTGCTGTTTTTCTCTGATTTCATGACCAAAATATTCATGTAGATTGGACAGGAAGCAGAGCTTATGCTGAAGTCCACCTGCCCCTGCAACTTCACTCTGCACTATGAGATCACCTCGCGTGGCAATATTGTCCAGTCGGGTTACAGGCATCTGAACAACACTGCCCAGCGCAGCAAAAGGGCAGCAGTCACCTTTGACAAGAACATTCGGACCACTCCTCAGCCTCCACTAGACTCTGGTTAGTATTGAAACAAGGGAATTTGACTGACGTTGAGGCTTTAATTTGGACGTTTTTTTAACGTTCTCTAACACTTTTTTGAATTTCTTGTGTATGGATTTGGCATTTTTATTCTCTGCCCAGAATGCCATTATGATAAAGTATCAACATCCACTCCATAATTTATGCAGATATTTACTTTGTTGGATTTAAAACATTATTGTTCCACCATACAATAAAGTGTATCATAATTACAAGTGACATACAAAAAGTTTAATTTGTTAATGAGCATTCAAAAAGCTCCTTTTTTGTGAGTTGCATTTTGTTTGTCTTTATAATATTAAATAAACGCACAAAGTTGCATTATTTATTTTTAGAGGAACCAGAAATACATGGGATACACACTCGGAAAATCTGATCATGTATTTTGTGTTAGTATGAGCAAGAAATGTATACACTCAACAGATGTAAATATGTGTACTGGACAAAATGTAAACCACATGGTTAGTCCTTGAGTAGTGTCACTTTCACGCAGCTCCAGGGTCCAGGGGTTGTGGGTTCAAACCCCACCTCTGGTGACTATCTGGGAGAAGTTCAGTGTGTTCTCCCTGTGTCTGCATGGGTTGTCTCTGGTTTCCTCTCATTGTCCACATTTTAAAGAAACATGTCTAAGATGGGTAGAATGTAAAATGTATATAAGTAGATAAAGCTGCATCTTTGCAATGTGCATTGGCTGATGGAGTGTTCTCCCTCTGATTTTGCATCCGTGGGCTCCTGTTCCAGGTTCAGCAGAAGCCTCAACACAGGACGAGTCAGACAGCTGTGTATCTCTGCTGCGCTTTCCTGTTATTGCTGCCATGGCGCCCTTCAGCCGCCTACTAGTCTACTACGTGCGTGAGAATGGAGAAGGGGTGACTGACAGCCTGCAAATCCCTGTGCTGCCTCGCTTTGAGAATCCGGTCTGTCTCTTTATTCTCATAATAATGATCCGTCTTTCTTTTTTGTTTTTTTTCTGTGTCTGGTTCACAGGCAGCACTTCTCAGGTGCTGCACACTACTCTTGGAATCAAAGATTAGTTCAAATCTAAGAGTCAAAACTAATAGTCAAATGCTACTAAAGTGCTTGGTAGGTTGGATCATTTATATGATCTGATTAGAACCTAACTCTGCACCAATGTAGGTACGAGGTTGGGAACCCCATTCTCCTCCAAGTTAATTCTGACACAGCTGATCATTTTGGTCATTGTTGTCCTCTAGGTATCAGTCTCTCTGTCCACCAATGAGTCGATGCCAGGCGGTCTGGTCAGTCTGCATGTGAGAGGGCAGAAAGGTTCATGTGTGTGTGTATCCACTGTAGACAAGAGTATGTACCTCCTCAAACCTGGCTTCCAGCTCACCCCTGAAAAGGTTTGGTTTAAGTATATTTTTCCCTCATAAACTACTCCCAGGGCTGTCTACATCCTTTACAAAGTCTGTTTCCAGAAATATGGGACACAGCAAAATGTAAATAAAAAAAAGTAATGTAATCATTTGCTAATCATTTAATTCATGTATTTAATTGAAAATGTTACAAAGGCCAGTACAAAGTATTCCAGTTTAAACCGAGAAATTTTATCCGTGTACAATCTTCAATTAAATATTGTGTTTACATTTTTTTAAATTACATTTCGCACAGTATCCCAACTTTTCTGGAAATAGTATTAGTGACAATTAGGTCTTGATTGGGGATTGGTGTTTTTCAGGTGTTCAAGGAACTTGCTGATTTTGATGTATCAGATGCTTTTGGCGTACACAAAGATGATGGACATTTTTGGTGGCCCGGTTTGTCTTTACGCCGAAGGCGCTCTTCAGTGTTCCCATGGCACTGGGATATCACCAAGGATGCGCGCTTCGCTTTCACCGTGAGTTCACTGTCAGCATTTTTTTTGCAGAAAATACATACATTACGATGCTCATAAGGTGTGACAAAAAATGTCATTAGTCTACAGCACTAAATGAATTAGGGTAAGATTTATGTTAATGCTCAGAGGATGTATATTCAAACATTTCACATTTATAATCAGAAACTGTCTGGTATTTCAGTGGCAGTTGCTTTATTTGCCAATTAATGCTTTTCAGTTTCCTGTGACTGACTTGCAAAAATAGTATTCACTAATGGCTTTATTAACCAAAATAAACACATTTACTGGGAAAGTGGGAATCTTTAATCCAGAGAATGATACCACAGTTCCCCCTCAAGTCAAATTAAATCAGCAAAACTAGTTTGATTATACCACTACCCTGAATGCATTAAGCGGAATAGATGATGATGATGATGAACTTTGATTATTATTATTGTAGGCTGTTGCATCTACTGGTACATTGGATTAAGCATTGTTTTATATTAATTCAACTTAAAATTAATAAGACTAAAGAGTCCCTGGTGGTCTAGTGGCTAGGATTCGGTGCTGTCACTGCTGTGGCCTAGGCTTGATTCCTGGTCAGGGATGTGCGCTGTTCCTATGTGGCACAGTGGCGTAGCAGGTAGTGTCGCAGTCACACAGCTCCAGGGTTTTGAAGGTTGTGGGTTCAAGTCTTGCTCCGGGTGACTGTCTGGTGTGTTCTCCCTGTGTCCGCGTGGGTTTCCTCCGGGTGCTCCGGTTTCCTCCCACAGTCCATAAACACACGTTGGCTACTCAAAAGTGTCCGAATGTGTGAGTGTGTGTCTCCCTGAGAGGGACTGGTGGGCCCCGTATGGGCTCCAGACACACCGCTACCCTGAACCGGTTACAGACAGTGAATGAATGAATTAATTAAATAATAAGACTACATTCCTAGAAATTTATTTGAACACCTAAAATGCATTTTGAAAAGTGCTTTGCCAGAACTTAGACCGTATTGGGGACTGAGCATATCATTCATGCTTGTTGGGTTTATATCTTACTGACAGGACCTGTACACAGAGCAGCTGCCAAGGTATTACATGAATCAAATTAATGATAAAGAATGTTTGGCTTGACAAAAGATTTTTCCTCACGATGGTCCTAAAGCCATTTTAGACATACCTGTCTGCATTAAAAATTATTATTTAGAGTCTACACTCGCAAGAGGATTTTAGAAAATGCAAACAGAATTGAATGTTACAAAATATTGATGCAAATGTGTTCTGTGTGTGTCCTGTGCAAATGATTCCTGCAGTTGATCTGGAGTCTTTTTTGAATGCTTCTAATACTAAGACATTAGCCTTCTCAGTCTGTGCTGTGAAAAAAGTGAAATATCTTGAAGAAGTGCTGGTTATGTGTTTGTGTGTTGCAGGAAACAGGCTTGGTGGTGATGACCGATATTGTGAGACTGAATCATAGGCAGACAGGAAGCATGTACACAGATGAGGCCATGCCTGCCTTCCAGCCTCACACCTCTACCCAAGCAGCTATGCCTTCCCACTCAACAACTCGGTACTCACAACCAGCACACTCTTAAGTGTCACTCACATGAGCTTTCAACTGTGATTTAAATTTTTAAACATTCCAGGTTTAGTGCATTGCTAAGTTTCCAGGTTTATTAGGTATTTTCAGGCACAGGGGAGTCTCCAAACCCTGCTGGACTGCCGCTCTCATGAATGCACCTTTGTCACGGTGAAGCCCAATAAGCTGAAGAAATCACAGTTTCACTTGTTTATGTCCATAACCTACAAACCTGTCTTTTGTATTTAGCCCATGGTTTATCTCACTTGAATATTTTGTTTGTTTTTTTCAGGGCAATCAGGCATAGACGCACTTTTTTCCCTGAGACATGGATATGGCAATGCCTTAATATCAGGTACCAGAGAGCTCTGTTGTCTCTGTCCAGCACTGATAGCTTGAGCGTAGATTGCCTAATGTCTTGTCAGTCCATTACATAAGGATATTATGTGCATTCTTTGTTTCAATGCAATATATTGTCTATTTTATATCTTTTATATTTCATTAGTATTATTAGCAGTCTAGGAATGATGAAAGTACATGGGTAGTTTACATAGGTTATTATAAGGGACCTGAGCATTGACCAAGTCCCTCACTGTTGCTTTGGAAGTATGAGTGGAACCTCATCCTGATGAAAGCATGTTTGTCTTTCACATTCTGCCTGGTTCTGTCATATGTAGCAATTTATATAAGCAGATACAAGCTAATATAAGCTAATATTATCATTTACTTCTACTCCTGACAGCAATGAAACAGGAGAAGCTGTGTTGCAATTGGATGTACCAGATTCCATCACTACCTGGGTTTCAGAAGCGATCGGCCTTTCTGAGGAAAAGGGGCTGGGCCTGGCGCAGCCCGCAGAACTGCGCACATTCAAGCCTTTCTTCATTGACTTCACCCTGCCGTACAGTGTGATCCGTGGCGAACAGACCAAAGTCCCTCTAACTGTATACAACTACCTCCCGAGCTGCGCAGAGGTGAGACAGAGCTTTCTAATCTAAAATCAGATCATTTATAAATGCAAAATATGCCAAAAAAGCCAGTAATATGGTTTTATGAGAACAATATCAGAAAATGTCACTTATTATTTAGATAATGAAAGTGAAATCCGCTGCACAAGTTTCACCTTTTTTTATAAATGTACAAAATATACAAAAGTATGCTGTATAAATAAAACAGGATTAATAGCCTTATTGAAGCATTAATCTTATCTGTTTTTGTTTATATAGATACAGTGTCAAATCTGTTTGAGATTATGTAACTTAATATTACATCACAACATTTGAGAGGTGCTGTATAGTTCAGATGATACTGGTATATTCCCATTCCTTGTAAGCTACAATAGCCTTGTAATTTGGTGTACACTTAATATGATGAACTACTTTTGGAACACTAAGGTGAAATATTTTTGACGGACTTCCACTAAAATTTAATTTGACACGCACATATATTGAGTATTCTCTTATGCAAGCAAACATTGGCTCCATTTGGAGTAGACTACATATGTTTTCTTGTTTTTAGTCTGTTATTTATGTACTATGGCGCAAAGATACAGAGCAACGAAAATGACTGGTGTGCATGTATTTCACTGCAAAGGCACCTTTCCTATGGGATTATGGGAGGCCATTACTCAGATAGCATGGAAAATGAGTAATGCATCTCCAATCCCACAAAATCCTTTATGAGCCTTTAGGAAGTCATGCTAAAGAAGTACTAGAAACTGAGAGTGAATGACTGGAGAAAGGATGCATGTTTGTGTGCCGAGAGTTTATTTCATAACATATTCTGTTATATGGAGAATCCTGACTTCCCTCATTGGTGATTGTTCATCGCAGGTTCATGTGAAGGTCTCTGTCCCCAAAGGGATCAAGTTTGTGGGTCACCCAGGGAAGCATCATTTGACCCGCAAGAAGTGTGTGGCCTCAGGAGAGGCAGCCCCTACTTTCATCGTACTGTCGTTTACTCAGCTAGTTACTGCAAACATCACAGGTCAGAACCTTGCATTTTCCAACGCAGTGGTTAATTAGCTGAATCTGAGGTGTGGAGTACAATAGTAAGGCTATTTTTAGTTATGTAGCCCACATGTTTTTAGCATTACTTAGTAAATACCAGTTTGAAATATTGATAAAATCTAAACATCTGTCCCTGGCTGATACAGTATTTGCTGTACTCTTATGATTATACTGTCTTTATGCTTCCATATAATACCATAATGTGGTTTGTAACAAATTCTTCAAGTGTGATCCTTTATTGTTTATTAGTCTAATCAAATCAAACCTTTGCCAGTCTCATGTCTTCAGATTGTAGCTAGAGCAGGATCATTTCAGTGCCTAGCATGAGTCTCTGGCATCACCCCCACTGTGGGTGACCCAGGGTTGACCCCTCTATCATAGCAAAACTAGCAGAGTAAGAGGAGCAATGTTTCGAAATGACAGACTGCACCTTTCTAAGCATCTTTCTAGGTACAAGTGAGCAAGTTTCTCCAAAGATTAATTCTGTGAGCTTGAACACAGATCTGTTAAACATCAACATGTGATATTACTAGTCTCACCCATGGTATAGTAATTAGATCAGAACAAAAACAAAACATTTTTGAGATTCAAATGCACTACAAACAACATAAATATTTTGCCCCCAAAAAAGTCAAAAGACAAAAGATGTACAATTTTACTATGTTCATATTCTGGTCACACATGCGAATACTGTTGCTGACAAATTCCTAATCCTTATATTTCTCAATTTTCAATCTTTTATTTAGAAGGCGCATTACACATTCTTTCAGAGTGCATTCATGCCATGGTTTTTATGTAATGGCCCCTGCTGGAAAATGACCCCAGGTTCATTTGAGGGCAACAAACAATAGCCGAGAAAAGTACATTCTCGGGACAAAGCTGGTGGCCATTGGGAGGGCTGGATAAGGGAGGCCGGCTTCGTGGTTCACAGTGGCATGTGGATGAATTTGCGGGTCAGTGCTGGTAAATGAGCCCCCCATGGCTCTGTCCTAGTCTCCATGAGCCCTGGTCATTCCCTTTCAATACACACACACAAAGAGACGGTGTTGGCATATGGCCATCTTGCAGCAGACCCATGTGTGTGTATTTCACACACCTTTCACACACACATCACTCACAATCATGGTTGATGAAGATAAGCAGGTTTTTTGAATAGCGTAATGGCACTATTTTGTGGTACAATAATTGTATTTTCATGCCCCTTTTATCCGTATACAGTATGTAACTGAAGTTGCTTGAAAGAGTCTCGTTTTTTTCTTTACATGAGTTTGTTAATAGAGATTAAACTATTGTCTCGGGAGTATACCCTGCTAATGTAATTTGTAATTGTAATATAATTTGGGATGTGATGATGGAATTTTTGGTCATTTGTTTTGGTGACAGCTCGTGCTGTTGCGTACAGTGACCCAAGCTGCTGCTCTGAGGGTCTGCAGCCTGGTAAAACAAGCAAAGCAGGTGAGGAGCAAGAGGAGCGCAGGAGCCCTGCAGGTGTGGACTATGTGCGCAGGAGTGTGCTGGTAGAGGTACAAAGTGTACTCGTTTCTTATTTTTTGATGTTACCTTATTGCAGATATCACCCATTCTCCTAGAGATGTAGGTTGGCTAGACCACACTTAATCTGGCTAGTTAATGTATTTAGAAATCCTTCCCTGTGTCTCAGATCAAGTACTTGCTTAACTTCCCCTACTCATTCTTTTTGTTCATGATGTGCCATAAGAGATGGGTCTGGACTACAGACAGGCCAATCAAAAAAACACACTCTGTATCTGTGAAGTCATGCTTTTCTACTACATACAGAAAGAGACCTGGCATTGTCTTGCTAAAATAACCAAAATAGATTTCACAGAAAAAAAATGTGGCCTTTCTCCTTATGTAGCAGAATTATGTATATATTTATCACAGTCGCATGATGTGGAAGTGCTATATGAGGGCTCAAAGGTCACACTTATTTAGCAGTGGTGTCCAGTCTGGCCCTAAACCACAGATATCTCTGGAGTTTGCAAAATGGTTCATTTTAATAAACAGAATTCAGTGCTCTATTGTAAGAATACCACACACACACACACACACACACACACTATCTATCTGAACTAAGATGCCGGGTTTGATTGACAGGAAAACAATGCAGTGTATCTTCATTCAGTATCATATCATTAGGTATCATAAAATCCATATGTATCATTAGGCGAAGAAATTATTTGGTAAAAGTGTGTCATAAAAAATGTTTGTTTTATCTGTTTTATTTCTATAGCCTGAAGGTCTGCCTAGAGAGTACACATACAGCGTCTTCTTCTGTCCAAATGGTAAGCCAGCCTCTTTTATTATACACACCTAATACACCATTTGCAACATTCAAACAAATGACAATCCTTCGGTGCATAAGCTTGTTGTTTGATGTAGATATAAACTGTAAATCAGTACTTAATGAGCTGCATGCATTTAGCACCACCAAATGCCATTTTCTTTAGGTTCATTTTAGTGGAGTTAGGGGTTAGTGGTGTTTGGACGAAGAGTTGGGGAACTCATAGAGTAGCAACCAAGCTAGACTGTCAGCTCAGGCTTTTTCCTACTAGTCAAGGTGTGTGCAAAACATTTAGCTTGAGCTTAGTTTAGTTACAGTATTATTATTTAAGCATATTTTTAACAGGAGGTGGAAAGGACTGCTTATTTAATCCGTGTGTAACTAGTGATGCTTTTTAAAATGTTTGATTTGAAATAAAATGTTACATACATAGCTGCCTACACAGACAATTAACAAAACACAGCTCACTATGTAATTAGCACATAAATATTCTAGTAATCTCATCTAGTATATTTTGTACTAATGTTCAAACATGCTGCTAGAACTATATTTTTGTTTCTACATTTTATTGCAGAACGTATTCATATCACCACACCAAATAAATATGAATACCAGTATGTGAAGAAGCCATCCAAAGTCACACACATACAAGTGTCAGTAAAGACCCACAACGATGCCCACATCGCTCTAGCGCCCACGGCCCACGACAGCACTGAAATGGTGGAGGTGGTGCTTGGTGGCAGGCAAAATTCTCGTTCTTGGATTTCAGTGGGGAAGATGGGTGAACCTGTGACCAGTGTTCCCACACCAGGCATAATGTCCTGGGATGAGTTTCGTAGCTTTTGGATCAGCTGGAAGGAAGATGGGGTGCAGGTAGGACATTTTTTCTGAACAGACAAATAGTAAAAGCAGGGTATTTGGCTTGTGTTGATTTTAAGCTAGTAGATTTAATCATGGATATTTGGTGGTGATTGATAGTAGACGAATGGATAGAGGGAGGAATGAATAGGCCAAACATAGCCTTAGAAAGTGTGTTGATGACAAGTTGTGCATACTCAGTTTAAAACAGTATGGTAGTGTTCAAACTTAGAGAGCAACTTGCATTTTGCAAAATTGCAAATACACTATGCACGGTCACAACCACGCTCCTCTAATTTTCAGACTGTGGCTGCCTCCAAACCCTGAACATAATGGACATCTGACATAATTAAACTGTTCATCAAAGTTTGGACCAGTCCTTCTCCGTTCAGACAGCATGTTCATCAGCAAAGCTTAGTCTAGGCTTTTAATGAGAGACTTGCTTAGAGCGGCACGAACGTTCAGTTTGAATTCACTGAAGCAGCAAGCCGCTGTATGCTAAGACAGAAACTTGCATGTTCAGCGTTGAATTCACAAGCAATTAAAGTGAATCAATGTCATTTTAAAGTTGAATATTCTAGAAATCACATCTAAAAAGCCTTCTGTCACAGGGTTCCAGTCACTTTGGGCAGCTCACCTTCTTGCAATGTTGTCACATGAATAGGGATTGTCAGATCATTCGAGAAAATTGGTACCATGTGCTGGGTTAAGCCCAATTACTGTGAAGTATCCCAAAGTGTTTTCCAGTTTTTATCACAGTTTTAAATGTCATATTTACGTTTTATTTACTGTGATATATAATATTTAAAAATGATGAAATACACTTCACTTACATCACTTTCATTTGAACTTTAGGGACAACTCGGTTCTTTACTTTGATTTCTACTGTATTTAGAATGTGCTGGTGGACTGGCTGTTGTTAAGAGTACATTTTTGTGAGGTCATGAATGTTTAACTGATGTCAATGTGGGACTTATTGACCCATGACTAGTGCCTTGCTCTAACTGACAACCAGGGTTCATATCTAATAATGGACACACACTGCCCACTGTGAGAAACATTTAAAGTAAACTGTTGTTTTACCCTGTGACCACAGTTACCTATCGAGGTGAGACTGGTTCCACCTTAAGCTGGCTTAAATTTAATACAGCCACAATTTCAGGCAGATTCCAGGGGAACAAATATAGCTAAAAATTCAATGTGAAGAGAATACATTTTTTTCCAGGCTTGGCTATCCCATTTCATTAGAGTCCACATCTAGTAAAATGCTGAGTTTATCTGAAGATCTGAAGATTTAACTGACTTCTGGTGTATTTTTATTTAATTAAACTAGAGTCATATTTGCTCAATGAGTCAATGCATGTATCTAACACGGCAGGAATGAATTGGCTGTTTATTTTTTCAGGAAGTAGCTGATGTGAAAATGCAAATGGTGCCAGAAACAATTAAAATTAATACAAAACCAGTTCCTGCTTGGGCCCATTTGTTTTCTATGTTGTCATGGTGATATCAGCTCCTCTCTGATAGGTGGGCTATGGCCTAGAGCCATCCGCTGAGTCTCTGATTCTTCAGTGGGCTGGGCCCCCCCCAGCTCAGGTACAGTACATTGGCTTCTCCACTGGTTGGGGCTCAGTGGGAGAGTTCAAGATATGGCGCAAAGAAGATGTAGATGAGAACCACAATGAGGCCTTCACACTGGGAGTTCCACACAATGTGGTGCCAGGTTCAGAAAGGGCCACAGCATCCATGATTGGTAAGGTTTAGTTCCTAGTATGGGTCAGCAATTGTGGTCCAAACATATTTCCAACAGTTAATGTTCTGTACATTTACAGCAGTTGGTTTACATGAATGTGAATGTACACATCCTTTGCAAAGGAAATACATCTGCACATTTCAATGGACAGTTAATGATTATTTGCTTATTTTAAGACATTGGGAGAAAATAAACATAAAATTTGGCTTGTTTAAGCATTTTGACACATTTGTTTTACGCAATATTCAATAGTTAAACACACAAAATTTATAGAAATTTTGCACTATAATTTGCATAGAAATCCACCAAAATAAAAATCCGCCTAATAGTTTGGTAGATTATTATTATTAATATTTGAGTAACAAGGTGTTAATTAAATTGTTTAGAGAAATATCAAATGAAATGAATTTTCTTTTATCCCAGATTTACTCAATCAACCAAGACATATTTGGAGTCCAGATTTTGCTTTTTTGTTTAGATCTGTAGCTACTCTAATATTGCTAACAAACACTGGAACTGAATAGTCACCCAAATATACAAACCCCATTGCCAGAATAGTTGGGACACTTTTTAAAAAGACAGTAAAGCCTGAAATCTGTAATTTGTTTCATTGCTTGAACAAAAAAGTACAAATAAAACAATTACAGTATTTTTACAGCTAAAATTTGGACATCAAACTTATCTTGACAAGTTAAGTACATCTGGAGTAAGTAAAAAAATGGAGAATTAAATTTTTTGTTGAAGAAATCCTTTAAACCCAGTGATATGCAAAATTGTTTTTTTTTGTTGTTGTTGTTTTTTTATGTCCCTGATTATGTCTCAGGTGATGTCATGGGTCCTACCCTCAATAATCTGGACAAACTCCTCCGGCTGCCCTTTGGTTGTGGAGAGCAAAACATGATCCATTTTGCTCCAAATGTCTTTGTGCTCAAGTATCTGCAGAAAACTGGTCAGCTCAGCCCAGATGTGGAGGCAGAAGCCACAGACTACTTGTTACAGGGTATTGTTGTGCGAGTTTAACAGTTTTTCTAAATTTCTGCAATATTTTAAAAACCAATTCTTTATATGTGGTTTAATGTGAACTGATGCAAACAAATATATCAAATATCTTTATGTTGATGGCATCAAAGGTCATGATGGGTAATGTTCATCCTTGTCTAATATGCTTGTGCCAAAGAAAAGATAAAAAAAAAATACACCTGACATAAAAGGCTTCATTTGAAAACAACTGTAAATGACTCAAGCCTCAGGCAGTGAATTTGTAAAAAATGTTATGTAATTAATAGAGGATACCTTAAACACATAAGGTGTCTGCTTCCATCATAACCAATTCTGACTCAGTCGGATTCTCCAGAACAGTGCATTTCAGATCAAACTAAAATGACTGACTTAATTAAATACCACATTGACATTCAACCTAAAAAAATAATACCTGTCCAGACTTATAACTAGGGCTGGGCAATTAATCCAAAAATTAATCGAAATCGACATTCAGAACTTCTAATCAACATAATCTTGTCTATATCACTTATTTTTATTCTGTTGTGTCCCCACTGTGTGTTCATGTACCGTCCCTTTAAAACCACGCTACCAATCTGTAGTTATGTGATTCTGCCCCTCGAGCAGCTCATACCAAAGAAAAACACAGCATCAGTGGTAGGGATATGCTGTGTTTTGTCTATAAGACGACACTGAACAAAAATAGGTCAAATGTAAACGCTGAGACCAAAGCACAATCACACACCAAATACAGTGCTCAAAGAGAGGAACAAGCTCCCAGCGACATTAGAAAAAATATCCCAGCTTTAATACTGGAGCATATTTACAGCACAAGACTCGTCGCTGAACTTTGAGGGTCAAAAATACAGAAACAAAATAATTGTTCGTAATAATTCATCGTGATATTGGTTTGCGCTCATATCTCCCAGCACTACTTATAACAAACAAAAACAATATGTAAATAATAATAATAAAAAAATGCTTTTTGGATTTACAGCTGTTATAACATTACACTCTTAATGTCCTCACAGGATATCAGAGACAGCTAACATACAAGAGGCAAGATGGCTCCTATAGTGCCTTTGGTGAGAGAGACTCTTCTGGAAGCATGTGGTAAGTGTGAATCTTACAACATGAAGAGTTCTTGTAAATGCAGTTATCTTTCAACAACTTTGCCCTCTCTGTGCATGCGACCCCCTCAGTGTTGCCTGAAGGCACATACCAGCAATATGCTTTTTTATGGAGCCAGTAATATAGTTTTTTATGGAGGCATGAATTGTTAAAACTAGACTCACAAGTCCTAATAAGCAACCCAACTCCAGTTATTTGACTCCGGTCATTTGGCCTCTGATTTATGCAGTTTGGGGAATTCCTTCCAATAGTTCAGAATTGATGACTTTAGCCCCCTGTTGCTAGCTATAGTACTCTTTCCTTATGCTGTCAGACATGTGGGAGCCTGGACAGGAAAGGAGAATTAACTTTGGCTATTCACAAGGCTAAAAGTAGGGCACATCTTGTTCGAAGCAATTAGCCTCTTGATCCTCTGTACACTGGCAAAACACCCTGCGCAATTTTCCGTTGGCGCACATGACATATGCTCACCAGGAAAATTAAGAAATCTTACAAAAATAACTTTCTTTGTGGCATTACCCTGGTACTACCTTCAAAGCAGCTGGCATGGTGCCCTTTGCAACTGTTGAACCCTTTCACAAATCTGTAACCAACAGTTTATTAATCCGTCAGAAAAAATAAAAGTGCTTATAAGTGTGAACAACCTTGCTTTTGTTTCCGATCCAGAGTTAATCGTTAGCACACATCATGTAAGGCCAGGTTAACAGCAGCCTGAGCCCTAGGTTAATACATCCCAGCTTTTGCCAGGCAATGGGAGAGGAAATTGCAGCTCCTAATTAAAAGATTGACCATAATAACATGCTGTTTAATGTCTGCATTAGTGTTTTGGTGCCATACTGATCAGAAGTTCTTAAGTACTGGTCTGCACTGGTGGAAACCAGCTCTTGAACTGGCTTTAAGATTGAGCAATTAATGAAAAATAATCCTTGTCTGAACGTGAAGCATTTAGTGGAGTGTAGCAGAATATTAACATTAGCCTTTGGGAGGGCATGAAAGTTGTTTGCGTCCTTTGCAGGACCTAGAAACCCGCCCTCTGGCATCATTCACATACCTGGTGCGTCTGGATCCAATGAGAGCCACATGTGCCTGTAACCTATGTTACTACCCCAATAACCCCCAGTGGTCCCTGGAAATGTTGTAAGCTACATGCCATATATGTGTGTATATACCAATATTCCTGTAACAGACGTATATTATGGTTTCTGCCAATTTTATGTTTTTTTATAGTGTCACCTGGTATACTGAGCACATGCCTCAGTGTATAAAGCCACTTGTCATTTTTAAAAACTGTATTTACCAGGACTAAAGCATATATAGTTTAGGTGCGGCTGCCGTATATTAATCTTAAAAAGCTACAGTATGCAGATAGGCACTCATATTCCATCATCCACAATGTTTCACTATGCGTTGTGAGGTCTTTGAGTGTTTGGATGATTCAGGTTAGGTAATCACTGATTGTAAGACCTGAGCCAGCCTGGGCTGAGGAGACTGGGTATGTCTTCCTCATTTCCTTGCCCTCTAAGTCATGTTTACACTTCCTAGAGCCTCTCCCATGGGCCAGGCCATTATAGCCGCTGAAACAGTATTACTTAACATTATAAAAATTCCTCCAGCTCTGTTCCTCCTCCTCTTGGGAGAAATAACATCCAGGGCCTGGATATCATACCCTTGTTAATGAGTGGGTGTTTGGCTTGTTCCTGTAGTAACAACCCAAATGTATGCTGGAAAAAAAAAGAGTGTTTATTTACTGATCTCTCCCTTCATTGACAAAGCAGCTTGCCTCATCGCTTGGCGGCTCCCAGAGGAATGTTGTCATGACATGCCATGTTGCAGTTAAAGTAAGTCGGTGCAGGGTTTGCGTGCTGGAATGGGGAGAGGTTGCGATGACTTATGGAGGTGGGAGCACTTGCTGCACTGAGCTCCTCACCATTGCATTAAGTTGTTTCACATTGTGCCTCTGAGCTCATCCTCACTTGCGTCATGAAGTGAAGCCAGGACGCCTTTTCGAGAAGAGGGTACTCCAGGATAGCTGTCTGTTAAAGAATGGAATGCTGCACTGATATGCTGGCATGCAGAAACATACTTCATATGGTATCATTACATTCCGGATTTTCCAGATGCAACAGCTGCTGGATTCATTGATAGTCACATTTACTGTATCATTCCAGTTGGATACCCTGTTCTCTACCAAGCTATTTCCGTTAACTGTGTTTCATACATCAGTTTGAAAGTATTTTTAAGAACAGAGCTAAATTTATTTTTGTGTTATTACTAATACAAAGACCTATGTTGCAAAACATGATAATTTGAACTTAGCATCTCCATGACATGCTCACTCTTCCCTTTGCAGGTTGACTGCATTTGTGCTGAAGTCATTTGCTCAGTCTCGTGGTTTCATCTTCATTGACCCAGAGGAGCTGCAGGCGGCCAAAACCTGGCTAATCAGCCACCAAAAAGAAGAGGGTTCCTTCCCTGCTATGGGAAGGATACTCAACAAAGACCTGCAGGTACACAAGCATGGACATCCACAGTTGTTGTGATGGAGATGTGGTTGACTGGCACCCTGTCACGGGTGTGTTTCTCCATTGCATCCAGTAGGCTTCGGACCCACCACAACACTGAACAGGATGAAGCAGTTATGGCAAATAAATGAATGAATGAATTTGAACTTTTCAGTGTGGTGAAATGTAGCCTGATTATTTCTTTGAAAGGGTGGGATCCATGGAAAGATTTCATTAACAGCGTATGTGGTGACAGCTCTCTTGGAGACTGGGATTACAACAGAGGTAAGAGATCAATGTCTTTTAGCAGCTTTTCCTATGGAATCTATCTGTACACAAGTCCACAATTCAGTCTATTACCCTTCCCAATTTACCTCAACGACACTTGGTTCAACGGCCTTCTCAGACAAATACTGCCGACATGTGTTGTGTGTATTCCTATTAACTGCAAAGATGGATGATAAATCAAAATATTAGCAGAATTCATGGAATCCTTTGAAATGTTCGCTCTACTCACGTTCCCATTTTCTTATTTGAAAGTGCTTTTGAAAATTTTATTACAAGTTTGGTGAACTATGCAATGATCCTAAGGTCCTAATGCTAATGTTATTCATGTGTCGACCAAGCTCATTCACATAGATGTGATCGTCTTGTTAGTCACTGTCACACAGATCCAAGCTCCTGCAGTTGTGGGTTCTAGCCCTACCTCAAGTGACAATGTGTGTAGGTGTGTTTGGTGTGTTCTCCCCTGTGTGGGTGGATTGGCCATGCAAAAAGTGTCCATATCTGTGAGTGTGTGGTGTCCTAGGATGGAGTCCCTATGATGGAGTCCTATCCAGAGTATGTTCCTTGCTGGCACCCAGTGGATAAGAACTTACAGGAAATTAATGAATAAATAAATGGACATTGTGCTTGAATTCTGTAAGGGAATTTGACTTGACCTAATTCCTGATCCTCCTCTTCAAACCTATGAGCAATAAACTCATTAATTCTGTTAGCAGGCGCCAAAGGAATTAATCGCTTAGCTCACTTCAAAAGCCAAATTCTTCCACTTTTAAATTGATTTAATGATTAGAAGAGGACTACATAGATTAGCATGAATGATAAATCAGGGATAGCATTCATGTGAACATGTATCTGGAACTGTTGAATATCCGTGTACCAACAAATGCTTAGGTTTTTAAAAAAAAATCATGTCATATATGGGATTTCAGGGGTAGGTTTGGTTTTCTGTTCTGCTTTATTCTTTCCTAGTGTTTTCATTTCTTCTGTCTTAATTACATTTTCGTTAAACTGGAAACCATCTTTTGTTTAAAAGTCAAACTAATCTGAAGACTTTTGAACACTCGGGTGCTGGGTCAGATAGGAGTTTTAGGTTAGGTTATTGGGTAGTAACATGCTTAAATGTTAAATTAGTAAATGCTTCATTATCTTTTTTTTAACAGAAGGAGAAACTAGCTGTGGCTAAAGCTAAGGGCTTTCTGGAGAGTAACACATACTCTGCAGATGACCCATACACCACAGCTCTCTCTGCATATGCTCTTACTCTACTGCGAAGTCCGTATGCCCCTCTCTCTCTAAGACGTCTCAACCATATGGCCATAACCCAAGGTACATTAGCGATATCTGCCACTGGTATTAATGACTTTAAACATCTTTATTATTTATTATTCTGATAACCAGTGTTTCCAGACAGGTTTTTGTGAGTGTTCGAATGGATGAAGACAATCTGTTCTTATAAACATAAATGAATTTTATCAGAAATAAAAAGCATTTATTTACACACACCAACAAAATGAAATGGAATTAAATTTTATGGTAGCATTTATTGTTTTGTTATTTGTTCACTGTTATCCCCAATGTGTGTACAGATGGCTTTACTCACTGGAGTCTCACTGGCAGCACTGTTGCTGATGAGGACACCTTCATGGGTTTTAATGATGGCCTTTCCCAGTCAGGTATCAGATCAGCCTTCACTTCCTGGTCAAACCTATTAAAAAAAACACACATATACAAATTGTTATATGCAGTACTGATATTTTTTGAAGTCTACTAAAACATATAAATAAATAAATCGGAACAGTAATTAGAAATAGCACAATATTAGTTTTTAGCGCTAATAGATAGCACACTAAGAACAAGAGGGTAGACGTATACTAGTACCAAATCAGTAGCTTTCTTTAGAAACATTTAAAATTCCATGGTGTGCTGGACCCTGAACAGGATGACTCAGTTAAAGAAGATGAATGAGTGAATGTATTATTGTTTGGACAGATTTCCTTCCTAATGGTGGTTCTAGATAATAGAGTATTGATTTGGAATATTGGATAGGTATGGTTTAATAGCAACTATTGTTTTTTTTTTTTTTTTGATGCAAACCCAGAACATGTTCGCTTTTTTTTTTTTAACAGTTGTGTCAGCGGAAGTGGAAATGACAGCTTATGGTCTGCTCACTTACACCCTGATGGGTGACGTAGCATCTGCTCTTCCTGTAGTTAAATGGTTGTCTCAGCAAAGGAATGCACTTGGCGGTTTCTCATCAACTCAGGTAGCAAACAGTGCAAACACTATTTTCTTAATAGTCTCATATTACAGCATCCTAGTCTGAAATCTGAACCTCTAAAATTCTCATCTTGTAGGATACCTGTGTAGCTCTACAAGCATTGTCGGAATATGCCATCTTGTCCTATGTGGGAGGTTTGAATCTTACAATTTCTCTGGCCTCAACCAATCTGGACTTTCAAGAAACTTTTGAGCTCCACCGAGATAATAAGAAGATTTTACAGAAGGCTGTGGTATGTAAATGTCTCTCTTTTTTTATTAATACCTAACAAGATTTATACTCAATTTTGAATTTTTTAATTATATTTTTATAATATGTTTAATATCCCAAAGCCAAGTTTTCTGAAGGCCTATTTAAACCTCTGCAGGGCATGTTTATTTTTGTCTGTTAGTTGGCTATATCTAAATGTACATACTTAAGTTTGGCAATAGTCTGGCCATGCACAGGTTATGTGTACCAGCCTCTTTATTCTTGAGCAGTCATTTTCAATATCTCAGCTTTTATTTTGCATTTAATTTGTCCTTCCTTTGCCTCATTTAGATCCCCAGCATTCCCACAGGGCTGTTTGTGAGTGCCAAAGGAGAAGGATGCTGTCTGATGCAGGTACATCCCTTTGTCAAGGCTACATTTCCTTTGGAGTTGTTATTTTCTCCTTAGCAGTGAATTCCTCTGTAGGGACATCCAGCTCTGTTTCCATGACTCATCTAGTGCTAAATGTCCACATTCCTGCATGGAAATGACTGAGATCTGATAAAACTTTGGCAATTGTACTACAAGGGTATGTTCTTTCCCAATTACTTACCCCCTGGATAGGATGTCGTTTTCCCTGTACCTTGTCCCCCAAAAACAAAAGACTCATTCAGACCAGAGCCCAAAAAAACAACAGCTTGGTGTATTACTCTAGCGCCCGAATACTGTGTGTTGTGCTTAGGATAATTGTGTTGAAAAACGTGACTCTCGAGGGCCTTTTCAAAATTTGGTGTCCACTGGTAAAAAGAGAAATGTATACAGACATTTACTCAATTATTTGTGTTGGTATTTGGGAGCAAAAGTAATGGATGGAAAGGGTATGCCTTAGTTGTTTTTAATTGGGAAAGAGAAGAAAAGAAAAGGTTAAAAATCAGACGGCATGTTTTTAGATTAACTAGGACATGTCTGTGTGTGATCTCCTTGGCTGGACAGTGCCTTAGGCTCTGAGGGAAGGTTTTACTGCAGCCTTTAATCAGATACAAGGGGACCAGATGAAAGAAATTGTGGCTGGTGTTCACCATTTTGTGTTTTTCTGTGTGTGTGTCAGCATGTGTAAAATCAGAGTGGAGGATTTCCATGACTTACTTGTGATCTTCATGTGTATTCTGTGCATTAATATCAGTCAAGCAATTAGTTGTTTATGTTATACTCCTCTCTCTAAGTCTAATGTTCTCTCTCTCTCTCTCTCTCTCTCTCTCTCTCTCAGATTGATGTGACCTATAATGTTCCTGACCCAATAGCTAAGCCAGCCTTCCAGCTGATGATGCAGCTGAAGGAGCCCAAGCAGGAGCACCATACTCCATTCTCCTCCTCATGGCACTCATCCTCTCGTTCCCGTTCCAGACCTGATAATCGCTCAGAGCTGACTCGCACTCGCAGGACTCTGACTGATGATGAGGACCCTGCTGGTCACCAGGACCATCTAGACTACCACATCACCCTGGAAGCTTGCACCAGGTACAGCAAAACACCTGGACCTGTCTGAAAATGTTCAGATTCACCTTTAGTTTACATTACACCATCAGGACAAGCTGCAGCGAGCAGATAATGAGAACTGAATATATAGCTCCTTATTCCCCAGCTTCTTGGTCTGATTTTCCGTTCCACCTTAAATGGTGTTTAAATGTAACTGGTTCTGTTGCTGTGGTGCTTTTTTATATTCAGTGCGTTTACTCAGCGTTTTATTTACATGCGCATTTCTTAGTGTTATTCACAGAAAGCAGCTGCAGTATCAAGGTGGAACGGGAAATTTGATTAAGGAGCTGGAGAGAAAAGAAGTTAACTTGACCATTGTTATCTGCGCGCAGGAGCCAGCAGCTTGTCCTGATGGAGCGGATGCCATCGCCAACAAAGTGCTGGGAAACTAAAGTGTGGCTGTGGAACTACACAATCTGTCAGATTTAATTACTCATATGCTGCAATTGGTGCTGAATGTTGTCTAATGCCCCTTTCACACATTCACAATAATCCAGAAATGTTCCAGTGTTTACTCGGAGGAGCCGTATGTATGAACGTGACCACCCGCAATATTCGTCCCGGACCTTTCCCGGACTATATCCTCCTCAAGCCCTAGTAAATGTCCAAAGTCCAAATCAGTGCATGTGAGAACAGCATGGTAAATGTTCTGGAGTTTCTCCTGCACGTGTTGTGCAAACGCTGTGTGCCACGCCTAAAGCACATATTTCATATACTGCTGCCAATTCACACCTGAGGAAGAAAATCCCCTGTGAGCTGCATGTGGGAACGACCACTCCGGGACATCTCCGGACTCGATACTCCAGAGATTCTCTAATGTGTGAATGTGTAAAAGGGGCATAAAAGAGCTCACTATAGAGGACTATACTGTTTAACTGTTTAATATTATGAACAGCATGAGTGTTCAATGGTCCTCCGCCTTCTTTGTTATGCTGTCAGTCATTATGCCACGCCCCTCTCAGCTGATGTCCCACCTCCCATGGCAGAACTGTGCCAGAAGTCTGAAACTGAAAAACAAGGACCCAAAAGTGAAAAAAAGAACCTGAAAGTGTAAAAAGATCTGTAACCAATCCATCCATCCATCCATTATCTGTAACCGCTTATCCAATTTTAGGGTCCAGAGCCTACTTGGAATCATTGGGCGCAAGGCGGGAATACACCCTGGAGGGGACGCCAGTCCTTCACAGGGCAACACAGACACACACACATTCACTCACACACTCACACCTACGGACACTTTCGAGTCGCCAATCCATCTGCAACGTGTGTTTTTGGACTGTGGGAGGAAACCGGAGCACCCGGAGGAACTCCTCACAGACAGTCACCCGGAGCGGGAATCAAACCCACAACCTCCAGGCCCCTGGAGCTGTGTGACTGCGACACTACTTGCTACTTTCACCAATATGAAACCAAATAAAATAAGATCTTAATCTGAAGATATAAAATCTGCAACTGAAAATTTTAAGAATTCAAATATTAAAATGAAAAATGAAAATAAATTATTTATTCAAAAACATTCCAGAAGTAGTAGGGCGGCACGGTGGCACAGCAGGTAGTGTCGCAGTCACACAGTTCCAGGGACCTGGAGGTTGTGGGTTTGATTCCCGCTCCGGGTGACTGTGGTGGAGTTGGTGTGTTCTCTCCGTGTCTGCGTGGGTTTCCTCCGGGTGCTCCAGTTTCCTCCCACAGTCCAAAAACACACGTTGCAGGTGGATTGGTGACTCAAAAGTGACCGTAGGTGTGAATGTGTGTGTGTTTGTGTTGCCCTGTGAAGGACTGGCGCCCCCTCCAGGGTGTATTCCCCGCCTTGCGCCCAATGATTCCAGGCAGGCTCTGGACCCACCGCGACCCTGAACTGGATAAGCGCTTACAGATAATGAATATATTGTAGTATTTTTCAAAGTTCAATCTCAAGATTTGAATTTTCAGTTTCAGGTTTTTTTTTTCAAATGAACAAAACTTTATTTATTTGAATTCTAAATTAGTCTCATGCTCTCTGCCTGTTCATAGGTGGCTACATCCTGGCTCATCCAACATGGCTGTCCTGGAGATCCCTTTGCTATCAGGTTTTCGTGCAGATATTGAGAGTTTGGAAAGGGTAAGAAGTGCATCACATCTAATTTGTCATCTAGTAATTTGTTTGTGGGCTGCCTTTTTATTGATCTTTTAATCATTTTGAGTCTTTTTGCTATCATAGCTCTTTGTGACAAACTTGTCTGCACACACATATATACACACACAAATTATTTCAAGATTCAAGAAATACACAGGCAGTTACACTCTACAATGAAATTATTTGCTAATCATCTACTAACATGCAAGCTATTAAGACATAAGTAGGAACTATTTAACATAAATTTGAGATTATATTCTTAATTAAACTAGAGGCATAAGTAAAAGGCTACACAATTAATGTAAAGCCATAATTAAAAACTGTTAAAAAAATTATAGATATGTAAATAGAAGACATAATAGGTAGTTTATTACTTTTACATTGCTGTGGTATTTTGCAAAAAATATGGCAGTAAATATACATGTGCATTATTGTGAATATAACATTGTGAAGTAAATAAATGCAAGTGTGTATCTACAGCGAGACATGAGTGTCACGTTCTGGCCTTCACCTACTACAGTTGAGGTCATAAAAATTATTTTAGTGAATGGGTTTGGCTGTGCTGTGGTATCTCTATTTTGTTTTTATGTTTATATTATCAGACAGCTAGTTTTATAGCTGCAAATAAAAGCATGTTTGGCTGCTGGCTAGCTCCAACTTTTCAGGTTTCCCAATTCTTAGGGGAGAGTCTAGGAGCCGTAACATATTCTCCATGGTGCTATAACCCTATTGCAGCAACCTGGATTTTGAGACTTGGTCATGGCCTGCCCTTGAAACTCCTAACTCCCACTGGGGTATGGACCCTAGAAACATTGGGGAGGAGGGTTTTGATGAGGTGTTTGGATACTGGGGGTGAGCTGAGGTCACTTCTCCCATCCCCAAATAAGCTGCATATCCCTCATTACAGTCCTGTTATAGGTCCCAGGCCTCCTGTCCTCCACACCAATAAAGCATAGGCTACCAGGGGAGCAGTGTGCTACAATGAGGCTCCAGGCCTTACTGTGGAAGGACAAACCCGTTAGCACCTTTAGCTGCTAACGAGCTGGCTCTACATGGCCACCTCTGGCTGGCTCCATGTTTATGACATGGCTGCCGGCATTTAAATTCCAGTGTTTTTATAGGATTCAGGCTCACTTACACTGTCATGTCTCATTGTTTTGATAGGGTGCTGGGGTTGGCGGGTAGTTATGGCCTTATACTGCAGTCTGGTAATGAACTGTGGGGCCGTACCATAGCGTCAGCATAATAGAGCTAAAAATGAGTGCTAGTGCAAAGAATGGTGACATTATGTACAAAAGCCAGTCTATATTATTGGAGTAGTAGTGTTGCAATTATTTCATTTTACGCAAACATAAGTGTACATAAATTCTGTTTCTCTTAATTGACTATTTTTTTTGTGGGACAGCCATAGCTCCATGTGCTTGTTTGTGTAAGACCGTTGTAAAACTGCTACGTTCAAGAGACCACCTACTTTCCCATGTCCCAGCAGGACATATTTAAATCCTATACACATGAACATACTGGTAAATAGGGTGTGACTAATTCATCCAGACAGCTTCACTGTCCATGTAGAAACTATGGCCATTCTAGCTCCAGATGTAAGATTACAACAGGGCGGTCCTGCTAAACCTACTCCTAACTGGTCTGTGGGAATGCCTAAACATCAGTGAGACTTTAAATACATATACTTTCTACTTCATTCTGCTCTAATTATATACAGACGTGGACAAATCTGCCCTTACAGATAATTGAAACAATGCTTCAATCCTCCTATAAATAATTAATTAAAAGCTATCTCATGTATTCTTGTATACCTTTTATGATATGGATTGAAAAAGAAAGTGAAAAGCAACAATAATAATAAAAAAAGACAATGTTGGTCGTACTATAAGGCTTTTAAAAATTGGCCTGGCATGAGTTGCCTTGAATCTGTGTGCAATGTGCAATAAAATCTCAAGAAAATCAAGGCAATCTAGAGGGAAATGTACTGTCAAGTGTCAGAAAGCTCTGTCTCAGTCACAGGTCATGGGTCAACCAAAAGGATAATGACCCAAAACAAACAACTCAAGTATGATTAAGAACAAAAGACTGGACTATTCTAAAATAGTCTTTTATGAGTCGTGATGTGAATCTATTGAGAATCAGTGGAAGGAGCTGAAATTTGCAGTCGGTAATTTGCAGAAGGTACCCTTTAAACCCGAAACAGATGGAGCAGTTTGCTCAGGAGAAGGGGGGCAAACTACCTGTTGACAGGTGCAGACACCTCACAGAGAGCTACATAACTTTGTTTGCAGTGATTGCCTGTGAATTTTGTGCAACAAACTATTGTGTCCCATCAATTTTGTCCATGCTGTTTTCCTTTGTTTTTTATATAAAATATTCAGTTGAATAAACAAGCCACCATATATTCCATATTAAATATGGAATAAACAGTCATGAGTGCCAAATACTTTTGTCAGTTTGAGGTCATGTAAAAAAAAACTGTGGATTTTTGTTTTCTCCATAGAAAGGTACCAACACATTTGTTCATGTCTGTATAAGTCAGGGAGCGGCACAGTGGCACAACAGGTAGCACTGCTCTTGACACAGCTTCAGGATTGTTGTGGTTTTTGTCCCATCTTCAGGTCACTGTCTGTGAGGAGTTTTGTGTGTTCTCCTCGTGTCTGGGTAGTACAAAAACACATGCTGGTAGATAGATTGGCTATGCAAACATGTCCGTAGTTATAAGTGTGTGTGTGTGAAATTGTGAGCGTGTGATGCCCTGTGATGGGCTGGTGCACTGTCCAATGTGTGTTCCTCCCTTGTACCCAGTGATTCCTGGTAGGCACCGAACAATAACTACATATATTTTAGTCTTTTTTAAGGCGGAATGGTCCACAATATTTTGAATTCTTTAAAATGCTGTGCATGGTTCGTTATGGTTCAGTTATATCAAAGTTAATAAGTGAATTTTTGTGTGATGTTGGTTTTGAAAATAATGAATCAGCAAATAACAGATTATTACCTTTCACAGACCTACTATTGTTACTGTAATATTACTGCTATTCTCTCGGCAGCTGTTGATGGATAAACGGGTGGGGCTGAAGAGGTACGAAGTGGAGGGTCGTAAAGTTCTCTTCTACTTTGATGAGGTGAACTGCAGGCCCATTAATAACATACTTATTTGAAGGACAATATCCTACATTTTTCTTGTATTTTATTTGTTTCACTTAGGCCCATTTATGATGTTTGTGTGAGTTTATGAACCAATGAAGTGTCTATTAGCATTTTTTTTTATTTATTAAAGAACTATATTAAAAAATGAGTTAATTTTTTATTCGTAATTTTTTAAATATATACTCTAATTTTTTAAATATATATACTCTCTATATTCTAACTGGCTGGTATGAAATTTCACCTCAAAACATGCATTTCAATTAGGTCATTCTTAATGACACAATGTAAAGAGCACTTAGTGTTTCCAAAAAATGAAAACAACAAAAATATAGATACAAGATTTCACTTCAAAAGCAGCTATATATACAACTGCAGGAATATACAGTCTGGAGATTTAGTTGGTTCACTCCTTTATATATATATTTTGCTTACCACAGATTCCCAGTCAGTGCATGACGTGTGTAACCTTCCAGGCAGTGAGGGAGTATATTGTAGGAAAAACAGCACCAGTGCCAGTCAAGGTCTACGACTACTATGAACCAGGTAGGATTCAGTTCCAACGATTCACAACGTTCACATAGCTGTATCAACAGATCCCATCTGACAGCTGCATATTTATGTGTCTGTGTGTGCAGCATTTGAAGCCACCCGTTTCTATAACGTGAGTGAGAGCAGTCCTCTGGCTCGCGAGCTGTGTGATGGAACCTCATGTAACGAAGTGGAGAGTTCCAGTAACCAATGGACAGGTAGTCACCATTTCCTACCAACTTACTACTGTCTCAAGTCTTTTACTAGCTTGTCTGTCCAACTCCTCTTTTAAGGCAAGATTCTTGTGTCAGTGATCCCATCGTGTAAAGAACCGACCTAAGAGATTTTGCCTTATTAATTTATTTTTATCAAGAAATTACATGAATGCACATAGCAAATTCGTAAAGGATGTTTTTTCCACATAGCACAGGTGTATGGTTAATAATACTTTAAGCTCAAATAATACCAGCAAATACGCTATTGGCTGTAAGGTTGCAATCTATACTTTTGACAGCATTTCTCTTCACGTTTCTGAGATCTATGTGATAAAACATTAACTAGTTCATTCCTTGCCTGCAACCGCTTATCCGATTCGCGGTGGGTCCGGAGCCTATGCGGAATCACTGGGCGCAAGGTGGGAACAGATCCTGGAGGCGGTGCCAGTCCTTTGCAGGGCAACACACACACTCACACTTACAGACACTTTTGAGTCACCAATCCACCTACCAACGTGTGTTTTTGGACCGTGTGGAGGGGTAGCAAGTGTTACAAGTTGTATACATCCTGCCAGCATAAAGCAATACACCAGGTTTGTTGCAGCTACTAAATGCTTAAGGTCACATAGATGAACAGTTCTATGAGGTCCGTTCGGGTTGCACACTCCAAGCTGAAAAGTAAGGTATGCTTCTGATTTGCATGTTCATTTTAATAAGAGCATGGCCTCAGAAAGAGAACATTTAAGATGAGATAGTGTCTTCTACCCTTTCGATCCATGTGGTTCTGCTCTTTCTGTCGTGCATTGTTGGTGCATTACAATAACACATTGTTGTTGCATTACAGCAACAGGGCAGGGAGTTGAGCAAACGAAACATTCTATCACGAGGCCCCACTCAACTCTTTACTTTTCTGCAAAGCTTTGAGTGTGTTTTTGTTTGTGGTGTAGCACACAGGCATGCTTATTAGTGGTGGTCAGTGTTGCTACAACAGATGGCTGGGTTTTGGCCCTGTTGCTACAGTAGTGGCCGCGGCCTGACCCCGACTTATTTGATGTAGAATTGTTATGAAGATGGACCTCCAGAATATCTAGAGTGTGCATGTCAAGTTACTTAACCAGTTCACCACATGCGCCATTTAATTCACTCACCCGCTCCTTGCTTCTCTTTCCCTCTGTTTTGTACTTTCTGTCTTTCGTTCTTTCTACCTGCAGGATTTTTACAGGGCAGTCAGTGTAATAATGTGTTTGGCTGTCCAGAGGAAGAGCTCTATGAGCACTGCACATGCTACCGAGATTGTGGGTATGACGGAGAGCCAGTATGTGGCTCTGATGGCCAGCTCTACCAAAATCAGTGTCAGCTGGAGGTGTCTGCCTGCAGGAACAGCACACGCATTGAGCAGGTGCCCCTCAGCCATTGTCCTCAGAGTAAGTCCCCTAACACCTGACATAAGAGGTAACCAGTTGTACGTCAATGAGGGCCAGAGTTTTTGGTTTCCACGTCTACTGCACTAATGCATTTTTATTTCTGGTTGCTGCTGTAGCGGTTTATATTTCATAAATATTCTTCTTAACCTGATAATTGAAGCCTTGTTGTTTTTATTTTTAAGACAAGATATTAGTTTTCTTAACAAACACCAATGCAAAAATAAAATAATCAGACCTTGGAAAACAAATAGTCTGATTTTTTGCAAAACTCTTCCATAACTGTGGAGTCTCTTTGAGCAAAGAAAACACTCAGTTGTGCTGGACTATGACCCTGAACGTCTGGTGTGGAAACCTTGCACTTTAGACTAACATCGTGGTCTTGGAACGCTTGCCCAGAAAAGGTATGACCAAAATAAGAACAGGGGTACTTGGAGAACATGTGTGACTACTACTGCACTATCCACACTGCTCTGAGTAACCATGCTTCTGGACTCCACAGTCGACTCACAGACCTCAGTCAGTGCCCTCAGACAGACCCTGCTTTTAGTGAGGTTCTGTAAAAATGGAATTCACAAAGCACCTGGAGCACAACAGGCTGGAACAGTTAAGTCTTTGAGCATTTTCAGACATTTTTGTACTATTAAATTCGACCAATATGTTTCTTAAACCTGAACACACTTAGAGGCGAAATGGAGTGCTCAGTGTGTGCAGTTACAGCCCTTCCATGTCCAGACAAGCTCAGCTTTGGAGATCAGCTTTAGCTCATCTTAGAAAGTGTGTGTGTGTGAGTGTGCGACTGGTTGGTAGAAACAGCTGTTCAGGTGCAGACTGGTAGTTACATAAAACACACACACACACTCACACTAACACACATATATGCAGATACATGCACACACATCCCAGCCTACACTGTATTACAGGGCACCCCAAATGACACGGCACTTTGTCCAAGGCCCTTTGAGGAAGAAAAAAGGAAGGGGGGAAAAGGAAAATCCGTGTCACATTCCTTTCCAACGCAAAGACCAACAACAAAGCAGCTTTCTTGTTTTACGAAGAGCCCTGGGGAGGGGGTGCCCTGAAGAAAAAGGCCGCGCGGGAAATCTGGCAGGCCCTGCCAAGCACTCCTTCCTGTCGGCGGGCTTAAAAGGGGCCGCAGCAGTGGGCTAAGAGTTCGGCTTGTGTTTGTTTGGATATGATTGGTGCCCCGTTCCAGTTTTGCGTAAACATAGGCTCAAAAATCAGGGACTGATCCTGTTCCAGAGTTGAGGTTTGGAGTGTCAAGAGAGGCACAAAATTATCCCCTCGGGGCAGGTTATAGAATCCAGATCACACCTAAGGCTGAAAGTGCAGAACTGTTAAGTGCTCTCTGAGCATTGTTAAGCCTTTCCAAAATCACTTTTAATATTAAACGTAACATGAAGCAACTTGCAGGTGTGTTTGGGGTTGGCTTGCCATTAAACTGAATATTCGACTCCCTGAGTTCTATTACAACACACAAAGAACGGTCAGT